>NW_003852398.1:45658665-45683533 GCF_000181295.1 Otolemur garnettii
AAAAAAGAAAGAAAGAAAAGAAAAGAAAAACAAAGAAAATGAAAGGAAATATAGGCAGAAAATAGCAAGAAAAAATTTATAAATGATCATATTAAATGTAAGTGGCCTAAACTCCCTATTTAAATGATAGAAATTGTCAGATCAGATTTTAAAAATTAAATTATAAAATATTTACCCAAAAAAGCCTAAAATATAAGGATTCTAAATGAGAGTGAAAGAATATAAGAAGATATACTAAGCAAATATGAGCGATAGGATCTGGGTGTTATGGCGACTGGCTAAATGCTCACCAGTTTTCCCCTTCACAGGTACAGAAGATGCCTGCCTTTCCAAATCTGTTTTGAAGTTAGATTGGGGCCAGGTATTTTACGGCTAATGATGTATAGACGAAGATAATAAAAATAACTTCTATTCCTAGCTCTTAAAATTATTAAGACTTTTAGCTCACTTTCCCCCCTTTATTTAGGGACACTGTAAGCTAGGCTTCTGAGATACAAAATGATGTAACTCGACACTCTGGGCATGGAAAGGAGCGTCTCTCAACACATTTTGTCTTCCTAAGACTTTTCATGAACAGAAACACTCATTTTCATTTTTACTTGTTAGTATTTGGTGGGACAGTTGTCATCACAGTGTAGACGAGTTTACCTTCCCCAATACAGAAAGTGATATTTTGAAATTACACAAATGTGTGGCATTGGTGTAGATGTTAAGATGTGAAAGTGGTGTCAGAGGCTGGAATAAGGACTTTTCACTATATACAGTGGAAAACGCTTGGTATATGTATCACCTGTGATAATTTGGAAATTAGTTACCTTTAGGATGTATGTTTGTCAATAATCGAAGCATTTACATAAATAGAATTATTTGACAAGAATCAGAGCATTGGTGTCAGGTGAGAAAAAGCTAAGATCACAGAAAGAACTGAACAATTTACAAGAAGAAATGAATGAGTGGAGAAATTTGATGCCTTTTTACATTGACAATATGACTGCAGATAACAGTGAAACAGAATTATTTTTTTAAAAAAGAAAGAAGAAAAAGAGCATTGAGCAAAAAAGCCCCAGTTAAATTCCTCAGCTGAATGAAGTGACTCATGGCAAAGATCATGTTCAGAGTATGGTTTCATAACTTTTATTCTAGACAGCCTCCAGGTGGTTGTCATTAAGCCAAAGCACAGAGACACAGAGGCAGAAAAGCAAAGCAATGCGGGAAATTGGAGAGTCATGTCTTCAAAAGAACTGTAGGTGTGTTCATTGACATGTTGATCTGACTGGAACAAAACAGGTAAGATTAATCAATAGTTCACTAAGTTTTGTAGGCAATGCATTACCAAGCAAGAAGCACCAAGATTAGACCTAAAAGCTTATGGATGTCTAAAATTAAAAAAAAAAATACCCAAACCAAACAAAATGACAATAACCCTAGGTCCTCATCCCAAAGTGGAAGCACAATTTGATGCCTACACAGCATTGGAAGAGGACCCAGTATGGATTCAGTAAAAGAGAATGATGAACAGGGAGGTGCCCCCCAGAGGTCAGAGCCAGGGACTGTGGAGAACAGGACATTAAGAGGTTCCCCCAAAGCAGAATCTGTGCCTACTCCGTTTTCTCCGCCTTCTGAAGAGGAGGGCTATACAAATTATTCCAAATGGGATGGTCCTCAGAATTACTTTGGAGAACTACTGAGTTTCTCATTTTTCCCATTCAGAAAGGAAGAACTTGCTGTAGTAATCCCATTCCTAGTGTCACAAAGTTTGTAGGATGATATGGAGAGGGACATTGGCTAAATGCAGAATTGGTCCTGCTGAGGGGAGAGTGAATGTGCTATAGGTTTGGGAAGTTGATTATACATAGATGATGATGTGAGATGATATATATCATACATGCATCTTTCATATACACACACATAAGATATCATGTATATAAGTACACATATGTATCTGCGCATATGCATACTTTTTTAACAAAATGAAACAGTGGTAAAGCCTGACTACATGCTCAGAAAACCCATTTCTTCCTATGGATACACAGCAGTTCAATGGTTGCATTAGTCACATGAGTAAGGAAACTCAAGCTTGCCCACTAAAATTCACATAAAGATTCTTGGCATACTCTCTCCCTTTCTTATCCACAGATTAATAGAGATTCTGATATTGAGCCTCAAGATGGAAGGAGTTTAGATTCCGCTTGGAAGTACATCTCCCAGGATAGCCGATATCAAGCCTGTGTGAATGGGACACACATTTTATTGTGTCAAATCACTAAGAATTTAGGTATATTTGTTTCCACAGCATAAAATGGCCTGACTACCACTAAGGAAAAGTATATATACACATACATCAGAAACAGAGATTTAAGGTATAAGACTTGGTTAGATAATAAAGAAGATTGCTAGAAAATGAATAAAGTTAGACATCATCAGTAAAACATAATGATTCCAAGCATTATGTATCTTATTATCTTCAACATCAAAACTTAAAATAATCACAAAAAGAAATTTAGACATGTAATTTTTACCAAGCATGCAAAACAATTATTCAGGATAAAGAAAATTTGAACAATAAAATCAACAAGTTTGCCAAGTAACATATCAAGATGTCTTTATTAAATAATTGAAAGTATTAATATTTAAAACATACACTGAACATTTTTATAAAAATTGATAATATGTTAAACTTAAGCTCTAAAATAAATGTCAAAGACTCAATATCATGTAGATTATATATTCGGCCATGAACAACTTTGTTGTAAATTTAGAAATCATTATCAAAAAGATAAACTAAAATATCACATATGATGGACATTTAAAGATGTTTCAATGAAAAATGTAAAATTTAGAATCGAATGTAAGTGAAAAATGCTGTAGTATATTGTCAGCTGGAGCTGAAATGTTATTTGAAAGACAATTATGAGCATATATGCTTGCATTATAAAAGCAGAATGAGAAAATTAATGAACTAAGCACTCAATTCAAAGTCTTAACACAAAGCCACATAATGAATCTAAGAAAATAATGAAAACAAAATTACAACTATAAAAGCAGAAATTCATAAATATTCAGAAGAAGACAAATATACAATGGAGAGGATAAACAACACTGAAAGCTGTTTCTTTCAAAAGACTGAACAGATTGAAAATATCTCTGCCAATACTGCTCAGCCAAAAATGAAAAAGACACAAATCAATACAGTTAGAAATGTAAAGACAGCATAAGAAGAGACACAGCAGATTCAGAAAATGAGAGAAAAATAATCTGAGCAAATTTGAGTTTATTGCAATTGAACAATTTTCCACATAATATAACTTGTCAAACTTAATTAAGAAAAAATGAAAGATATTAAACCTGTGATAATTTGACTAGCTGAATCAATAGTTTGCTGCTGAGCAGTAGCTCACACCTATAATTCTAGCACTATGGGAGGCCAAGACTGTGGATTGCTTGAGTTCAGGAGTTCAAGATAAGCTGGAGCAAGACCCTATCTGTCCCTTCACCCCTAAAATAGAAACACCAGTAGAGTGTTGTGGTGGGTATCTGTAGTTCTAGCTACTCAGAAGGCTGAGGCAACAGGTTGCTCATGCCCAAGAGTTTGAGGTTGCTGTGAGCTGATGCCCTGGCACTTTACCCAGAGTGACAAAGTGAGACTATCTCAAAGATATAAAATAAAATAAAATAACAAAATAAAAAATAAAATAAAATCTGCTCAAAACAAACACACATGTACTTAAGAATACTAGTTCAGAGAGTTTTTCAGTTGAATTCTACCATTCTGTTTGTTTGTTTGTTTGTTTGTTTTTGAGTTTTGGCCAGGGCCAGGCTTGTGCCTACCGCCCCACCCCCCCCAACCCCCCAGTATATGGGGCCAGGGCCCTTTGAGTCACAGGCATCACCCAAATTCTACCATTCTTGAAGCAGGTGATTTTTATCTTTATCAAATTCTTCCAGAATATAGGAAAACAAGGAATACTCCCAGCTCATTTTATGAGGTCAGTATAAACTCCAAATGAGGGCAGCAAGTAAAAGAAGATTATAAACTAATTTCTTTTATAAACATAAAAACAAAAATTATGAATACAGTATTGCTAAACTGAATGCTACAATATGTACAAATTATACATAACAGGATAAGACAGATTTATTCAAGAGAAAAATGTACCATGAGGATGGCTTAATATTAGAATTTATAAAGAAGACCCCACCAATGGCAATCACAGCAACAACAAAAATAAATGAATGGTATCTGATTAAACTAACAAGCTTCTGTACCGCCAAGGAAATAATCAAGAGACCAAAGAGACAACCCACAGAAAGGGAGAAAATATTTGCAAGCTACACATACAATAAAGGGCTAAAGATCAGAACCTACAAAATACTCAAGCAAATAGGCAAGAAAGAAATCAAACAACCCCACCAAAAAGTGGGCAAAAAGGATAAGGAAGTATTTTAAAAGAAGATAGACAAATAGCTTGCAAACATATAAAAAAAAAAAAAGTTCAAAGTCACTAATCATCAGGGAAGGCTTGGCAGCCATAGCTAAGTGGTTAGGGCTCTGGCACATACACTGAGGCAGGTGGGTTTGAACCCGAATGGGGCCTGCTAAACAACAATGACAATTGCAACAAAAAATAGCTGGGCATTGTGGCAGGCGCCTGTAGGCCCAGCTACTCAGGAGGCTGAGGCAAGAGAATCACTTAAGCCCAAGAAAGAGTTTGAGGTTGCTATGAGTTGTGACGCCACAGCACTCTACCAAGGGCCATATAGTGAGACTCTATCTCAAAAAACAAAACCAGAAACAAACAGAAAAATCTTAATAATCAGGGAAATGCAAATTAAAACCATAAGAAATATCACCTTCTTACAGTTAGAATGCCTTTTACTAAAATGTCTAAAATAATCGATGCTGGCATGGATGCAGAGAGAAAGGAATACTTCCACACTGTTGGTGGGACTGCAAATTAGCATAACCTCTATGGAAAACAGTATGTACATTCTCCAAAAAACTAAAAAGTAGACTTACCATTTGATCAATTCATCTAATGTAATTCTTATCATAATCCTAACACTACAATGCATGTTGAGTGTATTTTATCTGTGGACAAACTTGTCCAGAAAACCAGCACCCCTCTCATCACAGTAATTCTTTTCAAAATCGATGGAATGGTAATCTTTATAAAATACAGATTTGATTATGTGATTTCTTTGCTTTGATTTTTTTCACCGAGCCTCAAAAATTTCAGGATGAAATTCAAAATCTCAGACAAATCCAACAGACCTTCCTGTCTTTCCTACATATAATGTTGTTACTATCCCACTGGTGGCTCTAGACTCTGTCCAATGGGATCATAATATGCATGTGTCTTTAATACAAGCTTTAGTACTGGAGATATTTGGGTCTGTTTGGAGAGCAACATGGTGGGACAATCTGGGTGTACTCTCTGGAGGCATACCATCCAAGGCCAATTCTTCCACCCTATTGGAGATATTATGCGTTACATAAATTAAACATGATATTCTGAGCAACTTGATGATGTTGTCAATCTACTTCCTAGATTATTTAAGCACTTGCCATCTTTTATATTGTCTACATAACACAACTTGAAAATGAGAGCCTATTATATGCATAGGGTTGTTCTTTTCAAAATAGTAACTAGGAGATTGAAAACAGAGGCGGTCTTAGGAAGGTATAGCATGCGTTTAGACAGATAGTTAAGAAACAGAGTTGGACACAAAAATCTGAATTGAAAAGAAGAGACATTAGAATTTAAGGAAATAGAGATGTATTGGACTAAAAAGGAGAGAAGAGAGGTGATTAGAAAGAAAATAGACCCAGTAAAAGGTGTCTCAAAATCGAGGGAAGAGCAGCCTCTCACCCTTGGCCTTTCTCAACAGCTCACAGGTTTAATCTGGAATGCTTCCGGTCTCTGAACTGATGTGATAGAAGCCAGGAAAAGATATAATAAAGAGATTAGGCTGAAAATATTCCAAAGGAAATACAATAATCAGAAAATAAAGATACACACGATCTGAAAAAATATATTTAATCACTTAAATTTTTTTAGAAAACAGCTTTTCCATTCTTTAGCTTGTTTTATAAAGGGTTTGGCAGAAATATTTGGAATTGCTAAATGCTTCATCAGGTACACATACCAAATCATTTTAACAACCAGAAACATCATATTTTAGAGAATTTTTACTCTGACATAAAACTTATTATGAAGTTTATTTCTTTAGTGAAAAAACTTAAGGAATCAAATAATATCCATTCATAGGCTCTTCTTGCAAATATGGGAGCTCTGAGGTCCTTCGTAGATGCGGATTGACAATGTCTCTGGTTATAACTTAACCGACATCACTGCTTACTTTTCTAGACAGTATGGTACTGACTTTGCTCATAGAAAAATAGCTAGAGAATTTCCTCTGAAAATGGAATGTGAGTTTAAGAAAATAGAAAATAAATCATGGGCATAAAAGCGATACTTATATTTAAGAATTCAACTTGACGTTTGGGATCTAGACAATTCCTGTTTCCACTGCCAAGTTACCCCCAATTTGAAGGTAATGTCTGTAGGTTAGGTCATTTGATATTCTGTGAAGTAGTCCCCAGATGCCACACACTTGAATCGTGAGGTACAAAGGATCACCCACTACTCAGGGGTGTGTGTGGATTTCATGTAGTATCATATTTAGTGCTTCGGTTACCTACTCAGTTTGACATGTATATTGAGTATATTTTTCCATTTGCAAAACACAAACACACACACACCCCTACCTCACCTCCAACCACAATACCTATAGAGTAATGAAAATGGAATTATCTGATGTTTTCAAAAATCTACTGAAAAGATAGCTTCAACATATTTTGAAATATTGGTAAATAATAATATATACATAAGGATATTCTCAGTATATATTTCTTCTTCTCTTGTAGGAAACTCTGCCTCTGATTTGCTTTTACTTCAATTTCATTTGCTCTCACTTTTAAGTAAATATATAAAGTGAAAAACTTAATTAGGATAAAATGAATATTATCCTAATTTTCATAAATATAAATACTGAAGCATGGACTAAGGGCTATGATAGATGTCTCTCAAACTAGTTTACTATGGATTTGACACAATAGACCAAGTTTCTTTATTCAGTCTTGTTCCTATTGGGTTAATGACTCCCCAACAGAAGCTGTGGCTCAAATGAGTAGAGTGCTGGCCCCATATACTTGAGGTGAAGGGTTCAAACCCAGCCCTGGTCAAAACTGTGAAAAAAAAAAAACCATCTAGGGCTCAGCACCCGTAGTGATACTGGAAAAGTGGCACCTCAGCCACGTGGGACTGAGGGACCTGCCACCTCTGCCTTGGTGGCAGCAGCCGGCAAAGGGACCGGCAGGCTGGAGCAAGCAGGGGAGCTTCCCTCCCCCACCAGAGGCTCCAATAGAGCAGTACTGGAGGACCTGCTGCCTCTGCCTTGTCGGAGCCAGCAAAGTAAACCCACAGGCTGGAGCTTCCCTTCCCCATCAGAGGCACCAGTAGACTGGCGCTGGAGGACCTGCCACCTCTGCCTTGGCAGCAGCCAGCCCAAAAACCAGCAGGCTAGAGCAAGGGGGGGAGCTTCCCTCCCCCATGGGAGGCTCCAGTAGCCAAAGGAACCAGACCCAGCAGGGGAAAACACTGGGGATTCCTCCAGTGCATCCCTGATTGGTCCATTTTCAATCCTGCTCTTGATTGATCTATTTTTAGGAGAAAATAGACCAATCAGCTCAGTTTTCAGCTCATTGGGCAACTGCCCCTATATAAACCCCTGAGTAAAGAGCTTAGGGGCAGATCGTGGTAGACCTTGGAGGAAGAGGGAAAAGGACAGCAAAGACCTTAGCAGATTGCTGCAGACCAGACCCGTGAGGGAGAAAGAGGAAGAGCTGTAACACTTGCATCCTGCTCTGCAAGGAGGTTTGACTCTTTATAAGAGCTGTAACACTTGCATCCTGCCCTGCAAGGAGGTTTGGCTCTTTGTAAGAGCTGTGACACTTTAAGACCTATCTTATCCTGCTCTGCAAGGTTTGGCTCTTTGTAAGAGCTGTAATAATACCTCTGTAAATAAAACCTAACTTACTGTCCATCCTGTGGTCCATCGATTCATTCATTGAATCATCAAGACCAAGAGCCTGGAAATCCAAAGTCAAAAATCCAGTATCAGTAGCACAGTGGTTATAGCACCAGCCACATACCCCAAGGTTAGTGAGTTCGAAACCACCCCTGGTCAGCTAAACAACAATGACAACTGCAGCCAAAAATAGCTGGGAATTGTGGCGGGTGCCTGCAGTCCCAGCTGCTTGGGAGGTTGAGGCAAGAGAATTACTTAAGTCCAAGAGTTTGAGGTTGCTGTGAGCTGTGAGGCCATGGCACTGTACCAAGGGCAACCTAGTGAGACTCTGTCTCAAAACAAGCAAACAAATAAAAAACTTCAATATACCAGGTATATTCAGTGTCTTTTTCCAGTTATAAAAACAAATATTTAGTACTTTTATATAACCATTTCTCTGTGATTGATCTGTCTAATGAATACATCAATCCTGGATTGTAAGATCCAGCAATTATTATTTATGGTTATATTGCAAAGTGAAGTAGTGAATATAGTTCTTGTTACTGTTCATGCTATGCCTACCTGATTACTTAAATTCATAGTGGATTCACCACTCCACCTCTCCACTCCGTGCCACGTTTGGACAGTAAATTGGCTTTCCTACAGTCATTTAACATTTCTTTGTAGGGTAAAAGAATAACTAACTCAAGTATATTTGAATTTTATAATCATTAGGAATGCATACTTAAAGACCTATGAAGCAAAAGTTTACCCCCTGAGTTTTTCCTCGAATAACTATTTTGACCTAACAGAGCCTGTACAAAAAAAGTTGCATTTCATTTAGGTTTAGGAACAACCTTTCACAGAGTTTAAAACTGTGAAGTTCCATGTGAAGGAAATAAGTCAACTCCAGTACTAAACAAAAGATGTTAGACTGATATGTTCCAACCTCAAAAGAATTTATTGGATATGTTTTCTTAGACTAAACTTCAAACTTTAGTTAGGAGGGCCAAACTTTCCTGATTTTTGAATCATTTTATTCTGTGATACAAACAAAAAGTTAGGAATAGGAGGAGGAATTTAATTTAAAATAAACACCAAACCAAAAACGATATTGGTGGGTATGAAAAGGCGGAAGGGTTTGAGGATGACAAAAAGGATTGGTGCAAAATTCAAATAATGTCAGTTGTCATAACAGGCTGCCTTACGCTGGAAATAAATTAAAATCCTTATAAGTGGAGGAAACACTTACATAATCATTTGAATGTACTGGATTTTGAATGATCTCATGGTCAAGGTCCCGAGGAGCCCACAAACATACCACAAAGGAGTCACTTGACACCAGGACTCATGAGTAGCAACTGTTCTTAAAAGAAAACAAATTTCTGTTCAGGGAATTTGAACCACTCCGAAGGATTTAATGACTTGCAGGGGTTTGTAGGTCAGTCACATCTGTTCTGAAACGAAATGCTCCTTCCTGTTTCTAAATTGACTAACTCTTAACCCCATTAGCCTTCACATCTTAAAACAGACGGTGTTCCTGTTTCACTCGCTGTGTCTCAGTCGGGGCCTTTACAGGATTCCCGCAGATGGAACTCATCACCGTTTCCGGGCAGTAAAAAGAAGGAAGATGCAAACGAAAAGCAAGAGAAATAAAAGCCGTGTTGGATTCCAAGGTCTGATGGGGAGTCTTGTGCTCAAGGTCACATGTGAAAAATAAGAGTATCCATAATAATAACTAGCTAGCACCGTTCCCAGGTGGAGAGTTCCCTGTGTAGTTTTCACTTCAATTATTAGGTTTCCATTGTTCTGCCGCCTGAATCTTCTGTGTGTAAACGGAGAGGGAGGCAGTAACAAGGTCTCCCGCTGACTCAGACGCTTGTTTCCACCCGACGTAAGTTCCTGACGATTTACACTTAGCAGCACCCAGAGGTGGCCATGAGCCCCCCACCCCCAGCCTTATTCGCAGTTGTAACAATTTGCTGGAAAAATTCTGAAGGGAAAAAGGAAAGGGAGGGCTACGTGAAATCCAAAAGGAGCACAATTTGAGAAGCGAGCGCTTGAGGGGAGTGAATGAATGAAGGAATTCACTTACTTTTTAAAGGGGTTAGAGAAAGGCTCTGTTGGGGAGCGCGCTCCCACCTTCCCACCTCGCCTTCAGTTCCTGCAGGCCTCTTTTTGCACAGCCGGCGGAAGGCGGATGGAAAGTAACAGCCCGACCCTCGTCTTCACGTGCCCTCGTCTTACCTGCGCGTAGACAAGGTTTTGCCAGTTTTGTGCGGCAGGATAATTTCCACCTGGAAACCTGGCCAGGCTGGCCTGAAGGAGGGCCGAGCTCCTCATTAAAGACTTCACGTCCAGCTGCAGGAATTTGTCAGGATGGTTGTTATTTGGCAAAACAGAGAGATCCATGTCTCCCTTCCCCTACCGTGGAAAACAAAGGCAGCCCAGTGCTCCGTCAGGCTCCTCCATTATTGATGAGCCGAGGGTGCTCCCCTGGCATCTGAAACCAGGTCTCTTAGCTGCACACAGAAGCCACTCTTCAAATGGCACCTCAACGCACAGGGACAAAGCAACACAGGGGCCCAGGGCCCTACCCTTCATGCACACATAACACAGGCAAACGTGCACGCACGGGTACACGGAGGGGCCCGGAGGGGACGGATGAGGCCACGCTCATCAAAATTAATAGGATGACAAAATTATGTACATGTGGCACTTAGAAATGACAATGGAAATGGAACTTTTTTTTGGATAAAGGCTGCCAACATTTTAGGGGTACAGCCCATAATTTGGAGCTCAGGAAATAGTCCCCTAAAGGGAGACATCGCTTGATTTTCTGAGTCCGAACAGCTGACCTGGCCCTGCCTAGGCAGCCTCCCTGGGATACGCGGGATCACGTTTCTTCTCAGGTTTTGATTCTCTGAGCCTGCAGCTCCTGTGAAACCTAATCAAATTTAGGTTGTCGGCTTTGTTCTGAGTAGGGAAGTGGTAAGAGTTTGCTTTGTGCTCCCCGAGGCCCCTCTGACTCCGCTCCTAGCCGTGGTCACCTCTGCACCGTGCGGTGGGGTTCGCCCAGCACATTTGGAACCAGAGGGAAACGTGGCTGCTGGGTTTGGATGAGGCGCTATCCTAAGTGAACCCATCTGCTGTTAAGGGAGCCAAGGTGAGACTAAGGCGACGGATCCTTGCAGCCAGCCAGCAAGTGAGGAGGCCTTTAACGGAGATGCCATCTCTCCTTTGACCCTGTCTGCTGTGGGCACCCAGACCTCTCGCTAGGAAGGAGGGGAGGAGGAGAGAAGGCAGAGGATGCACACCTGAGCAGTTCCTAAAAGACATAGGCGGTTTATTATTTTTGCACTTGAGTAAACCCCTCTGCTTGAGCAGGAAGCTTTCCCTTCCCGGGGCACTGGGGTTACAGCGGGAGGCGTCAGCCCCGGATTTCCGAAGAGCGCCACCCAGCCACAACAATCAGCAGCCAGGGTGTTCTCGAATCAAGCACAAGACGGGGAGAATACTTACCTTCTTTACAGCAATAAGCCTGAGGGGGCATGTTTTAAAAAAAATCCGCCCTACTTATGGCTGTAAAACTGAATCAGCAGTTAGAATGTTCTGTAGGAAAAATTTTGGACCCAAACTCTATCCCTGTTTTATGATATTTAAGATACGTTTGGCTGCTTTTAGAAATACATTTGCTAAAGACAGTAATAGGTACTTGGTAATGATAGTGAATAACAAAACAGTTGAACCTCCAGGAACCCAGTGTTTTATGCGTATGTGCATGTGCTTGGTACTTTCTGGATTTTTCCGGCTGCTGCCAGAACATATCTAATGAACAAATATTTCTCAGGCTGCCTTTCCTAAAAGATTCTTTGGGGAATAACACACATCTTCAAGAAGAACCTCACTTGTCTTTGGCTTTCTGTACTGGCAAGTAGAGACGCAGAACCTCGATCCAAATGTATTAGATTAGGCCTTGTCCTTAGCCAAAGAATGAGGTAGGTGGAAGGAGCCTCTGGTTTTCCTTCGGCGTCCTGCCTCTGGATTCCTCCGCCATGGCCTGTGTGCCTCAAGCCTTCAATCCTCTTTCCATTTACAAGTTTAGTCTCAGACTTCCCATCGTCTTCCTCCAGCCTTTGTCTGCCTTTACCCCCCAAACCATCACTTCTCATTTCTCACTGCTGTCCATGCAGGCGGTCTGCATGGCTGACAATCACAAAGTTCAGCTTTCTTCCCTGCTCCCCTCTGCCGACTGCTCGCACAGCAAACCCGAGACCCTCCTCGCGCCAGCTCCGCGGCCTGGAAATATGTCTTTTCTTGTCCCTGGCTGTTGATCACCTCCTCACCATCCTTCATGGGCCATCACTGATACGGCCAGCTTTTCATAAAACCTTCAAGTAGTTCCCCTAGGAGTGAGGGCTGTTCTCTCCTCTGAGACTTGACAGTGATAGTGTAATATCCTCACCTTACTACCTTTTGTGTGACAATGTCTTTCACCCTTTGGTTCTCAGAGCCCCTAGACGAGGTGACACATTACGGAAGAGCAGCCCATTAGAAGGCCCCTTTCCCCTGACTCCTGTTGGAAGACCCCAGCGAAGCCCTTCGCCTAAGAAATAATGACTGCTGCTGTCGCTTCCAGCCTCTTAGGACTCAACTATGATTGTAAACTGATAAACAAATTTGATTTAAAAAATGGCTTTGTGCTCTGTTTTTCCATCTGTGTTCCAACCAGGCTCAGTGAAAAATGATGCCATTGCCAAAGATGACCTCGTCTCTCTATTCTCTTCTGGCAATTTATGATGCATAGACTCATGTTGAAGATTTTGCTCTGTTTTGCTAACTCTGGCATTTTACAAATTTATTCGATCACATAACACCTATTTTTTTCTATTAACGCTTAAAAAATGAATTTACTTGGGAATAATGGACAGATAGTGGCTTCCAGTTTCTATTCTTACTCTCAATAATACTTTCATTCAAATGGCAAGGGGGTATAAATTACATAAGTAGTTATATTGGAGGGGCACTGTGGGGGGAATGAGACTATCGGAGACCTCACAACCTTCATGTAGGTTAGGTAACCATTTGCTCTTTCTTTACAGCCATTTTAAAATAAAAGTACCATTTTCCTAGGAATAAGTATCCAGAATTACTGTTTTTTGAACTATGAAAATTATAAAAACAAAATTAAATACTGTATCACTAGGCAAAACTGTCTACGTATTAATTCACTTTTTTTTCTTGATTCTTCTCTTTCCTCCCTCCCCCTCTCCCTCCCTCTCTCCCTCAGTCCCTCCCTCCCTTCTTTCCTCCCCTCTTTCAAGATTATAACAATAACCCACTGAAATGTCAGAAAGTATTTCCATCTGAAATACTGTACAATGACCAGATGAGCCATTGGGGCTTATCAAACTCTCTAGGAGAGTTTGGAAATTATTTGGATAATTATATAAATCCTTGTGCATCTATTAGGAAACATTCTTGAAATTGGTGAGGCTATCAGGATAATTGAATGCACAAAATTTATAGTCAGAGTAGCTGTATTACATCCAGCTAAATGGTGTCTTAGGCCAGTTTCTTCAGCAAAAAGTAAAGATATTAATAGTACTTTACAGGGTTGCTGTACAGTTTAATATGGGTTAACAGAATGCTCAGCATATATGAGGTACTAAAGAGGTTTGTTGCTATTTTAAGAGTGCATAGCCCTGTGGATTTTTATTTCAGTGATATCCGATAGAGTGTAAACTAAAGAAATTAAAAATTAAAGCCATATTCACAATCTATAGTTAAAAGAAGCCAACAATATTTCCCATAATCCCCTTCCCAGTTGATGATGGGTTAGAATTGGCCAAAAGAGGAACTTGCATGAAATTTTGAAGGTACAACGGAAGCAGTATTCCATAGTCTGAAGTTCTTTTTGCAGTCAGATGTGGGGACGGAGGCATACGTACCTGGCAGATTCCAGCTTGACCTTGGTACCTTAAGTTCCCTGCCCATTTCTTCTTTCCAACCATTGGTCTTCTTTGCTGGACCAACAGAAAACTGAGATTTACTACCAGAGGTTTGGCTGTGGACCCATAAAGGACGCAGCTGCATGGAAGTTATGACATCCTCTTCTGTGAACTCTGTGAAGTGTGAACTCGAGTGCATTATTCTGTGACAGTCTGACACTGCTCTGCTGAATGAACCAACAGTTATTGGTACCAAAAATGTTTCCAAGGAACAGAACTTAAAAAAATAAGAGGTAGAATTAGTTCTCTGATCTGACCAGATTTAAAAGCGTTAATGACCCTATTAACGGTAGTGAGACCCCAACCATCCATGGCAAGCAGTGACCAAACAGTCAAATTCTTACCTGTAGTCACCTGCAGTAAAGAGCCTCCTCCAGAAGGCAAGTATCTCCTCTATTAGAACACGTCCACAGAAACCAAGAGAATAATGACCATGTTGTTGACTCATTGCTTCTAAATGTGCTGAAGAACTTAGAGAATGATCTGGGATTTAAATTCAATTCACAGCTCAAACTCTAAGTTGGGAACCAGAAACTTCCATAACTTCCCTGAAATAAAATGCTTTAAAACAATTCTTAATTTTTAAATTTACACCTAATAGTTATAATATATTTTTGTAGGGTACATAGTGATGTTTCAATATATACAGTAATAGTGATAGATCAGGGTATTTAGTAATCCACTTGTTTCAAACATTTATAATTCTTGCTGTTAATATTTGATATCCTCCCTTCTAGCTATTGGAGAATATGTATTCAGCACTATTCTCAGCCTACAGTGCTATGTAACACCAGAACTTATTCCTCTCTAGGTATAATTTTGTGTCCTTGAACAAATCTCTCCCTACTCCCTTCTTTTCCTTTACCCTTCCTAGCCTCTAATAACCTCTGGGTTACTGCTTACTTCTATGTGATCAACTTCTAGCTTCTGCGTGTAAGTGACAACATGTGGTGTGTGGTGTTTAATAGTCTGTTGCTGGCTTATTTCATCTAGCATAATGTCTTCAGGGCTTATCCGTGTTGCCTAAATTGACAGTACTTTATTCATGATTAGTATTTTGATAGGGATTACATAGGTTGCTTTAGGTAGCATGGCCATGTTGACAATATTAATTTTTCCAGTCCTTGAACCTGAAATGTCTTTCTATGTTTTGGTGTCTTTTTAATTTTTTTTTTCAGACAGAGTCTTAATTTGTAACCCCTGGTTGAGTGCCATGGCATCATAGTGTACAGTAACCTCAGGCTCTTGGGCTTAAGCAATTCTCTTGCCTCAGCCTCCCAAGAAGCTGAGACTAAAGGTGCCTGCCACAATACCCAGCTATTTTTTGAGACAGAGTCTCACTCATGCTCAGGCTGGTCTTGAACTCATGAGTTCAGGCAATCTACCCACCTAGGTCTCCCAGAGTGCTGAGATTACAGGCATGAGTCACTGTCCCCAGCCTTGTAATTTTTTTTAAAATCAGTGTTTTATAGTTTTTCTTTATATTGCACAGCAGATTATACTGGTGAAAACATCAGTGTTAACTATGTTGGTTGGACCCACAACAAGAGGCAGTAGCTAATTATACTTCACAGACATCTTAATAAGATACATTTTATATCTAGTAGATGTGAATTAAATCCCTGAAAACTTTAGGGACCTCACACCTTGATAAAATTTCCAGAAACCCAGTGGTGTGTTGAGATATCTAAGTGAGGGACAAGTTCCTACCTCTAGCCCTTCCGATGAAAGAGACACAAAGCCCAGTGGGGCTGCTGTTGCAATATATACCTAATTGGGGAATGCTAGCCTGCAATTTATTGCCTTGTAACCCCAAAGATTTCCAGTTCCGTGTAGTGCAGAGAATAAGAGGTGAGTCTATAATCAGTCCAGGCTGCAAGACAAGCTGCCCTGTGGTCTGTGCTATGTAGTACACAGTGGTTCTCGACCTTCCTAATGCCACGAGCCTTTAATACGGTTCCTGTGGGTCGTGACCCACGGGTTGAGAACCGCTGGCTATACCAGGTATCATGGTGTTTGAAGAACTGGTGGCAGATAAGGGTCCTGTATTAGAACTTCTGGCAGGTGCCTACTGGTGAATCATAAAAGTTTTTTAGCATTTTGGAGCAAAGCTGTACTGTATAGTTCTCTACAAATAATTATTTTTGTTTTGAGAAAAAATTATGGTTTGCTATGTAAAGGCTTAATGCTTGACCACAAGTCACCAAATTCCAAGGCAATCTGGACTACCCATTAGAAACTGGGTGATATCTGATCCCCCAAACCTGTGCACAGACGTCCCTCACCCAGGCAGAGCATCACTCCGTCACCGACTGGACAACGTTAGTCACGATCACCTTCTGAAGCTGTAAATAACATCCCTGAGCAGTTGGCTCTGATCACTCAGGGTCCTGCTGCTGCCTCGTCTCCTCTCTATCAGCTCGTATCTAAATTCTCATAGAGCACTCCTTATAACTAGTTGGCTGAGATTAAAAAAAAAAGAACATTTGGGCCTGGTTGGTTAATGGTTCTTCACAACATACTGGCACAACCAAGAATGGATAGCTGCAGCTCTCCAACCACACAGGCACGACCCTGAATGAGATTAGCAAGGAAAGTCTTCTCAGAAAGAATCCAAGTCGTGGATCTAGCTGTTCGTTTTGCCTAGAAGATAAAAATGGCCAGAGGTACAGAAAAGCACTAATTCAGGGGCTGGGTCCAACGGTTTGGCTGGATTAGTAGGAACTTGGAAGAAACATGACTTGAAAACTGGTGACAAGGAAGTTCTGACAAAAAGTGTGTGAACAGTCTTCCTTGAATTGCTTATGAACTTACACTCCACTAGACTATCAACCAAAGAGCACCCTCAGGGGAAAGGAGTCCTCATCAGGTGGACACGATTACACATTCTGTGAATGTCGATTTTTCCTTGACCAATGAACTAAAGGACAAAAAGACGATGGTGGCAGAGTGGAGAGTATGCTTGAGCTCGGACTTCTACTCACCAAGGCAAATCTAGCCAGTCACTGCTGAGGGCTCAACCTCACAGTAGCAGAGAAGAGGCTGTGTTCTCAATACGGTATCATTACATGAGAGGACCAGCCCACAACCTTGACCCCGGGTTGAGTACGTTAGAATGCTTCTATCGCAAAGGAGGCAGCATCTTGTTCTCCCAGAAACAGTCACTCATTCTGAAAATGGGTTTGCCTTCCCAGCCACCAGAACTCCTGCCAAAATACCATCTGTGTCCTTAATGAGTGTCTCAGTCGTGTTATTCCATATAATACTGTTTCTGTTCAGGGAACTTGTTTAGCAGCAAATAAAACATGGCAATGGGCTCCTGCTTGTGTCAATTGCTACTATTACGGTGCTCCCTGTGCCCCTAAAGCAGATGGCCTAAGAAAAGGATACAGTGCCTTTATAAAATAGATTTAATCTGGCACCAGCTGGGTCAAAACACTTTGGAAGGCGGAAATAATAACCTCTGATGTAAATGTTCTGCATCATCACCCAATATATTATGCTCTTAATATGTCTACCTAGATTCAAGGGATAGAACTGGGAGGGCCTCCCCTTACTATTTCAATTTTCCCTTCTCCATTCACCTCCTAGCTTACATTTGATTTGTTGATATTGGTTAATCTTTGGTCTCAGCAGTTAAATAAGCACTTACATAGTAAGAGACAATCTAGAAACAAAACACTCCCAAAATTATAAGAAAAAGCTTATTAAAATGAAGGTGAAAAGTATTAATGAAGGAAGTATAAAGAGCTATAATAAAGGTTTTGGAGTTTTCTCTACTTGCAACCTATCAGGTTAACTTACCGCATTTGGGGGGCAGAAAACATGAGACCTCTGGGTTAGAGACTTTATGACTCACAATAACAGGAGTAGCCAGGGAATCAGCATTATCCTGCACTGGTTCTTTGAGCCCAAATTCCCACAGGGTGTCATGAAGAGAGCCAGGTGACATGCATTGCATTGTATTATAAGACAGAAACCCCAATTATAGGGACCCTGAACCTTTTTATAATGACAAGCATGTTTGCCATCTGCTCCAAGGCAGATGCACTATTTCTACCTTGCAAGGCAGTTCTCTGCACAAACATCCTTTAGAAGATGCTTCAGAACAACACCGCTCAGCACCTTTGCTTGGCAGACACGCGGAAACATGAGCAGTCTAGTAAGGATTACCTCTCCACAGCAAGTTTCACATATTTTATTGAAAAAAATCTAAGAAATCATGTGAATCATGTACAGTATTTTCTCACAAGAAAAATTTTAAGCTGGCTTTTGAACGTTTCACAGAATTGCAAAACTTTTAAATTTGTAAAAGGAAAAAAATAACACAATGAAACTCCCCCAGTGTTATACGCTTTTTGATTTTTCCTTGTTCCGGGGAAAAGGCTGAAGAATAGTCAGTACATTTTCTCATTTTAATTTGTGAGGCTAAGTGCTATTCTCTTCCACAAATCTACTAAAAAGATACAAGGGAATGGGTGGATCAATGCTTTCTTTGTTCAAAATACTTAAAAACGCTAAAAGCTAATAACAACATGTTAAAATAATACACACTTTTGTTAAGATGTTATCATTTCTAACAATTTCTCTACACTATATCAACAGTGCAATGGTGATTCAGTGTAAATCATTACAGTGTTTCATTGTTACAATACTTGTGTTCAAGTGCATGTTCATGAACATGATCAAAGTCTCTATTTTGACTTTTCTTTTTCATTATTAAAATAAGGTTATCATTACAGCAGAATTTTTCCTATGAGTGTTTCTAAATCGGAACCAAATTCATAATACATTCTCTAAAAACCTGTCCAACACTATGAGGTTCGTTATGTTTACACATCTCCTGCAGATTACAGAAAATGGGCTAATTCTGCAGCAGGACACCGAAAAAACCCCAAAATAATTTCTCTCCACATATAACTAAGCTATTACGCTACGTTAGTACACATCCTGGATAACTCGATGGTCTTCGTGGACAGAAAGTAGCACCTTAGAGACAGCCCTAACAATAAAAAAGTCGTTTTAAGTCTAACGGTCTTTTTTTTTTTTCTTTCTCTTTTAATTAAGTTATTGGATTCAACTTATATAAAATTATTCATGAAGCCATAGAATATAAATCGAAGATGTTTGTATAATCAAAATAAGCACCACATTGGATGTTTGGCAGGCACAGAAAAAAAATAAATTAATCTGATTAAATTATATGTCATCTGATAACATTTGGTCTGAAAAACATGCTAGTGTGTGTGTGTTTATAAATAAAGGAATTGCAAAGAGCCATGAGCCAGCCAGTCTGCTAGAGGTCAACTTTTCTGCTGCAGCTTTTGGGCGTAGAAGTCCCTGCAGGTCTCACAGCAGCGCTGATACCACCGCATGTCCTGACACAGGTTCTTTTCACGGATCACGCGGCAGTATACCGGCCACTGATCTCCCAGGCACTTGAATGTCAGAGCAGCTGTGAAACAGAAGGTAGTGAATTTAATACATGCAGGTATCACAGCTGTTGTTAGGAGAAACAACATCTACGACTCATTTATAACACTTTCTGGAACTTAAAAGACAAGGAGATATTCTACACACACACACACACACACACACACACACACATACACGCTCTACAATGAAAAGGTAAAGTGAATGAATGACGTTCTTACTTATAAGTGTTTTTAAGATTATTGAAACCAGAATTCCCAAATTCAATGTATTTTACTTTTAAGTTTTGATGTTGTGATTTTCATGTAAGGTTCTTTTGGGTTAAAGTAGAGAAGATTAAAAACAAAAAGAAATATGTTTCCTATCCTTTATGGGGGTAAAAATCAATTAGTAGTGTTGTTATGAGTGAAATTGCAAAGAAACAGCCAAGTGAAAATATTCTTGTATTTATTTCTCATTCCTAATTTCCCAGCCAGCAGGAACACACAGGTGTAATATCAGGAGACAGGAATTTCCAGCTTCTGTAACCTGGTAAATTTCAAACCTGATTGTTGAAATTTATCCTAATAAAATGTTTGAAATGAGGAATTAGCATCCAAAATCTGTTCACGTAGATTTGGCCTCAGTGTTTCTGAAGAAACAGTGTGCTCTGGCACACACAGTGGAAGTTAGTCCTGCAACCATTCTTTCTTTTTCCCATTAGAATGTGTCATCATGATTTTACTTGAAAATACCTTAGATATTCCAAACACTGTGTTTCTGTGTTTGGGGTACCTTTTCTTTTTTTTTTTTTGAGGCAGAGTTTCAAGTTGTCGCCCTCAGTAGAGTGCCGTGGCATCACAGCTCACAGCAACCTCAGACTTCTGGGTTTAAGCAATTTTCTTGCCTCAGCCTCCTAAGTAGCTGGGACTGTAGGCTGGGGTACCTTTTCAAGGAAAAATAGAGAAAACACGATTTTAACAAAATGATTCTTTTAATTCATTATTTTCTCACACAGAATAGTTCAAGGACTCCAAGTGATTATTGGAGATAGAGATTCTGCTATTATTGAGTATTGGATGTCGTGCATCTGCTCTAGGGTTGCCTAAATTTTTGTCTCAATTAGTCTTATCCTACTTGGATGGATCCTTTCTTAGAAATGTTAATTATTTATATTATAAAATAGAATCTTTATATTTCCATGAAGAACCTAAACTGTCCATTTGATTGAATCTTATGCCTGGCAAAAATACATACGACAGTGTAGCTCCTCATATTTTGGTAATATCATTCTGGTGATTCAAATTGTTCCCCTTAGATTTTATGGGTGAAACTGATAGGTAAATTAACCAACTGATAGTCAGGTAGGAATCCTGTTAAAAGTCACTAATTACCACAGATAGGATACAGGGGTCCTCAAACTTTTTAAACAGGGGGCCAGTTCACTGTCCCTCAGACTGTTGGAGGGCTGGACTGCGGGCCCCGGGATGAGTCAGCTGCTAAGCAGGACAGGCAGCAGCAGCAAAAACACCCAGCGGGCTGGATAAATGTCCTGGGTGGGCTGCATGTGGCCTGTGGCCCGTAGTTTGAGAATGACTGGGCTAAGTCATTCATTAGTATTGGTTATACAAGGGCAGGCTATATCTACTTACAATACATACTCTATTTCTTGATTATGGATTAGATGAAATGACCGAAATTGATAATGCATAGGAAAGTATTTAATAACAGTGACTATAAAAATATCAATATATTATTAGCATGTAGTTTTTAGTTAAAATTATGTCCTCAAAAGTGACAAAAACATGGTACCACTTGTTCAGTGATGTAGATAAATGAATCCATTCTTCCTGGGGGCCATTTTTCACTCTATGTCTTTCTAAAGAATAATTTGCACTTAGAATCACAAGGGAGGCTATTAACCATGGAGAGATCTAAGGCTTATAGTAGACTCTCACCTTGCCACAGACATTAACTTAATTGATAGTTCTGCCATGGGACTAGTCCAAGCCTAATACAGTAGAGCCTCTGTAAGTTGATCACCCAAAGGACTGTAACAAAATAGTTAGCATACAAAGCCGGCCAACATAAGGAACTAGGTCCACTTACTGATATGTACAGGTGGCACATGTCGGGTCTAGGAAAATTAGGTCAATGTAAGGTGGAGGTCAGTGTGGGGTGGTCAACTATGGAGGTTCTACTGTGTTTGTTACATTCTGAAAGCCTTTCTAAGGTGAGGTTGGCTGGTGTGGCCTTAGTATTTCTTAGACTTGGCTCTGAGTAGAGAGACACTTTCAGGAATCAAAGCAGTTTAGTCTTTAGAATGTTTTGCCTACTTGACCCTTTGGACAAAACAATATTTAAGTAGATTCCATTTAGTCAGAACCAAAATAATCAGCATTGGCTTACAATTCCCAAAGTCTAGTGATAAGCAAAATGGAAGAAGCCATCAGCATTGACAGGTTTCTTGAAAACGTCCTGATTGTGGTCTGCTTACCCAGTCTCGGTGACGTTATAGTGTTTACATTAATCTTCTCATTGCAGGGCTGAAGGTGGCACGGCCTGTACGCTGCAGGCTTTTCTGAAGAAAAGCATTCATTCCCATGTCTTCCTGTGATCTTATGCATGCACTGGATAACTCGGGATTGCATTCCTTTGCCACAGGTGATTGAGCACTGGAAGAGATACGAAGTGTGTTAAAAGTTCTTTCTGCTGTTTCCTTTCTCTAGGCTGTGATCCTCTTTCTCCGCATAGTTCTGAAAATTAAACATGAGGCACAACATCCACAGTCAATGCAAAGCATAGGTCATGATGCTCTGAACTTGGGCATCATGTTAAGAACCTCTGGCTGCACGGTTTTCAACAATGAAGGACTTAGGGGAATAAAGAAGGATAGAGAAGGTTGGAGAGTACGACATGAAGAGAAATGGAGTGAAGGACACCAGTGATGCTCAGGCTGTTTTCAGATGTCTAATACATAGTTTACAACAAATAATTGACTCATGATTATTTAATCTACTCATCAGCATTCAATAGTGAGTGCAAGCTGGACCCGGACGTCAGAGCTGGAGCACTGTCACAATCTTTCAATGTCCTAATCCATTTTATTTGCTCTGCCCTTAACATGTTTATCAACAATATCAAGAAGGGTCATTAACCTGGTATGTTATTGAAATAACTGCTATTTCTTGAAAGATTACATGATATCAGTATTACCATAGTAGAAATATTTAATAATCTGTACTTCTAATAAAATGTACTTTTAATTATTTCCTTGCATTTCACCTATATGTTTGTTTGTGTTCATTTTTAAGATATTTTGCAAAGAAGAACATATTTCAAATACAAAGTCTTTTATTAGAGAAATCTCTTGGTTTTATATGTATATATGTATAGCACTAGATTTAATTAGTGATATAAATGCCTAATGTTAATTTGAGTGAAAAAATATAATTAATGGTATCCAAATTATATGTAAGAAAGGAAGTGTATTTTTTTTTCTGAAAATGATGATTTATTTCTTAGGGTATATTTTTTATATAAAAAGAGTTAGCCATATTTTGGTAAAGATCTTGGTGTAAAAAAAATTGGTACTTTCTGATAGTCACCTTTTAAATATGCAGATATATGATTATTAACGTTTTGGTTTTTCCCTGTAGTTTACCAAGTCGTTATTAAGATGTACTCTTTGCTTTCAGTTGTTCCTTCATCATCATCGTTGGCTCCCATCTTTTCTTATAATTCGCACAAGAAGCTTTCTGCATAAACCCTTTTCACCTCAAGTCTAATCTACTATTGTTGGATTAGGCTCTAGTCTTCAGCCTTTTAATGAATGCCACACATTCACTGAATATGGATCTTTTTCAAAATTTATTTCGTTATATATTCTCTTTGGACAAAATCTTTGGTTACTGAGTTCACCATCACCTACAAGATGAAGCCTAGCACACAGTTATATCCAGGCTAAGAATTACTTACCTTTGTAACCTTATTGAACATCATTTGCTTTTTTACAAATTAATCATTTCCACACAATTTCTATTCCTCCTTCTACAACTGTGCTCCTATATGGCTCCTTTACAAAACACATCACCTCTTTTCAGACACATCTCAAACCTACCGCCTCCCCGAAGTCTTCCACATCACCCCAACTACCTATCCACATTTATTTTATTTTTTTAATTAAATTATAAGCACATAGATCATGGATACATGAACGCATATATGGAGTACGATGTGCTGATTTCATATAGAATTAGGAGCGTTTACATCACACTGGTCAATATACACCTCATCTCATTATAAAAATTCAGTATATCCACACGCTGAGTCTTTACTTCAGAACTGCGAGGATAAATTTCTTTTTAAAAAATTATAGATTTTAAGGCATAGAATATCTAAGTCAATGAACTCATGTGATATTTGGGAATCTGTAATTAAAAAACTTATCTAGATGATTATGCAGTGTAGCCCAAGTTTGGAAACTACTCAGAGTATGTGTTCTGCATTTCACATATGCTAATCTGTATTGCTTTTTATCATTAAATAACACCTTTTAATGTAGCTGGTTTGTCTCCTTAGCTAGACTGTAGATGATATTACACTCAGTGCCACGGCATGTTCTACGTTTGGGTATGAAAAAGCTTACTACTGAATAACAATTTTACGTGCAAGTAATTAAAAAAAATTTTTTTTTAATTGTTGGGGTGTGCATGTAATTAACATGAATCTACAAATAATTTTCTAAGATCTTTCAAAGACTTACTTTGTTAAATATTTCCACATAATACTCTTTGTATTTGATGAATTCTTAGTTTTCTGCAAATAACAGACCAGACAATAACAACTAGAATGTTGCATCCTTTTAAACTTGTTTTTTCTTTAAGTTCTTTAGGATCTGAATGCTTCCAGTTCAAAGTCAGGTTTATGATACTTTAAAACTCCTAGAGAAGGACTCACTGACATGGTC
This sequence comes from Otolemur garnettii, assembly GCF_000181295.1. Classification (NCBI taxonomy): domain Eukaryota; kingdom Metazoa; phylum Chordata; class Mammalia; order Primates; family Galagidae; genus Otolemur; species Otolemur garnettii. The sequence goes on from NW_003852398.1 coordinate 45,683,128, forward strand.
TTTCTCCTTTGAAAGCCTTAGTCTCAATATCTCATACAAGCACAATGGATATCATTATATAAATATACACATCACGCTTCTTGGAAAAACATTTTCAGAAAAATGCAAAACAGTTAAAGTACAACTTTTAGGGGTTAAGATTATGTGAAAAAATACAAATCAGATATCTATTCCTAAAATTTCCTCAGACATTGAAAGCAATCACTATGTTTTAAAAATAGTGGTACAGAGACTAGCGAACAATACAGTCAAGATGGCTAAAGGTGACCCCAAGAAACCAAAGGGCAAGATGTCTGCCTATGCCTTCTTTGTGCAGACATGCAGAGAAGAACATAAGAAGAAAAACCCAGAGGTCCCTGTAAATTTTGCAGAATTTTCCAAGAAGTGCTCTGAAAGGTGGAAGGCA
>NW_003852398.1:45684569-45706312 GCF_000181295.1 Otolemur garnettii
GGGGTCAGCTGGCATGAGAAGTGTTTGGATTTTTTTTTTAGTTAAGTGCGGTAGTTTTTAAACTGTTTGTTTTAAAACAAACCGTAGAACTCTTCATTGTTGGCAAAGCGGCAAGCGGAAGAGCCACTGCATCAATGAAAGTTCAAGAACCTTCTGTACTTAAACACATTTGCAACGTTCTGTTATTTTTTGTATGTTTAGAATGCTGAAATGTTTTTGAAGTTAAATAAACAGTATTACATTTAAAAAAAAAATAGTGGTACAGTTCTGGGTAACCTAGGGACACAGAGTTGCCCTATCTATTTACAACAGACCATCAGGTCTATGTATTAGACAATAAACACAAATGAACGGACATATGAATTAGCCACTGTGTTCCAGGCATTACTGAATATGCTTTTACACAGAATGTCTTATTTATCTTCCTTACAACTTTCATCATTTTACAAGTGGAAAGCGTGAGGCACACAGACTTATTTTGTTCATTCATTCAGTGAATAAATAGTTCCTGAAAGCAGCTAAGGTGTCAAACACTGTTCTGAAGACTGGGACATGACACTGGACAGGACAGACAGGAAAAGGTGTCCCTGTGGTGCTTACAGTGGATCAGGGGAAGCAGGAGCAAGAAAATAAAGTTAGATTACATTTTATTTTATTGTTTTATCTTTGAAATTTAAGGAAAAAGGATTACTGAAGATCTGAAAAACAATCCCTAGAAGAGCGACTTTTCCAGAACACTAGCCACACAAGGCATTGTGTCTATCATATGAAAATGCACATTGGACACACATACAAAAACCATGAAACAAGCCCCCATTCTTTAACCATTTGAGCAAAGAAAAGATGCCCAAGGAACAACATGGATCGTGGATGACTTGCCAAGGATGAGCTCCTTACTTTAAGCACCATTAAAAGAGCAGCACAGGTGGATGGTCGTGTTTACCTGTGTATGCTGAATTAATAAACCTCTGGCACTCGGAATCAGAGCATTGTGTCATATAGCATTGACACGTCTTATAAAAGTGTGTGGTATCAAAGGAATAGAACCAGCGGTATTCAAAGCACCTTTGTGAGCTCGGCAGTCAAACACCCACGGCATGTCCCTCTTTTATCCATGACTGAAAACACTGGTAGCAACTTTGAAATGGAAAAAAAAAAAAAGTAAGGAAAGGAAAAAAAAACCCTATCAATTCTGTTATAGGAGAACATCTCCAATGTACGTTGCTTTTATAAAACAACAAAAAATACAAAAATATGTGGACAGAAATCTAAACCCATATGGGTGAGAACATGTCACACAGCCTTCTGATGGTATCTAGGAAGAGCTACTTAATAAATGCTGGCAACAGACAGAGTTGCAGAGTTCATTGCCAGGCACTTTAGGAAATCATGAAGATAATTCAGGAATAAAGCAAGGCTCTTCTCATTCAAAGGTGTACAGGCCAACATCTCTCCAATTCCTGCAAATAACCTCCACAGATGTGGTGCACCTGTGTATGTGGTGCTCCCTACACGTGGGACCTGGTGCATCAGGGCGATCTGCAAGAATTTCAGCAGACTGAGGTGTCTCAGGTTTGTAGAGTAGCTGAGTGCCCAACATTACATGGAAGTGCTCTTATCCCTCCACGACTTCATTAGCAGTGTACTCCTTATTAACTGTGATTCCAGGAGATTTCCAGTAATTTGCATGATCCTTCAGAATAGAATCCACATTCTTCTTGGCAGGAAGATAGAAGAGCTGTTTTTGCCTGGTATTTATGTGATCAGCAAGCCCAGGTTTTAGCTCTTCAGGAATCTTTTACAACTCTGTTCGTGACTTTTTCTTCATTTCAGCAGTAGGACCTACCTGGGGCCCTTTCTTCCAAGGAGGCTGAGGTGTGGCCACCATCTCCATTTCCAGGTATTTGCTGTTTGCTCTTTTTTCTTTTCACTTTGACGTTTTTCTGTGCGGACCTGATGTCTTCTTCCTCAGGGCAGTTTCTCATCTTCCCCTCTCCATGTTGCTCCTGACCTGCTTTTTGAAGTTCTGGCTGTTTCTGCAGATTGGTGTCCACAGATCTGAGTACTCTGCTCTCTGGAACCCATTCATTCCAATTTTTATTTCAACCACTGTCCTGTATAAAGTATTCCACCTGTTTGCTCTTTACACCATCACTTCTTAAAGAAGAAGCCCAAGACAGCACACAGTACTCATTCACTCTCCTGGAATTTAGGCTTTGGGTCCTACTTTGGGGCCACTTAAAGTGATGTCTGCTTCCTCCTTCCCCTACCACCTCTGACCACTGCCCCTTACTCTTTACTTCACCCCAATATACTGTATTTGAGATGTTAACAGAGACCACGGGGAAAACAACAAAACAAAGCTGAGAGAGGTGGGTGAAAGGGGGGATGGGGAGTTTTGCAATTCAGATGGCATGGTCAGGGATGGACTTATGAAGAAGACGCACCCATAAGAAGGAGGAAAAAACCCTCAAATGCAAGTCTTTTGATTCCAAATATGATATTCTTTTCACTGTATCCACAATATAGTTTTTATTCAGACATCTCTGTAGTATGATATTCCAAATGGTTTGATAAGAAGGGTGGATGGCTTTTCAATGGCGCTCTCTCCACCCTTCCTTTCTTCTTTTCTCCTTTGCCCCAGTCTTTCTTTCTAATAGATTTTAAACCTTGCTCTTCACACATGCATCAGATAAATTTAAATATGTATTTGAAACAAGCCAGCGCTACAGACTTCCATTAAAGGCCAAAATGCTAAAATGTCAACATTAATTTGCCAGCAACTAGTAAAGAAACGCAGGTTTACTGGTCAACTTGCCATTGATGTTTCTTTCACCAGGAAATCTCCCTGATTAGAGTATTTAAAAAAAAGAGAGACTTGTATTGTCTGTTAATAATCTGTTCCCCAAACAGTTTAATATTGCCTCACAGGGCCTTTGAAACAAAGCACCTCATAAATCAATTCCATGTACTATTAGCCTTTAATTCTGAACAGGAAACATAATCATGATATCCCAGGTTTACAAGAGTAAAAAGGAAGCGGTAATGTTTAGAGTAGACTTTATAGAAAATTGTTCACAATGATTTAGGAGGTAAGCAGATTTTTTACAGGGATGACAAGTACAAGGAAAATTGATATTGGTAATCCCTCCCCTCCATCAAAAAATAAGCGCCGAACTCTCTGAAAATGAGCGTATTTTATTTGTTTTATTGACTTGGTGATAGTCATCATTTCAATCTGCCTAAGAAAATTATGAGCTTCCCTGCACATGGGTATAAATAATGTCAGCATAGCTTTCCCTTATGATGGAATAAATCTTTTCTTGCCCCGTGTCACTAATGATAATTTCTAAGACTGTATTATGTTGTGTCTACACTGTAGCTCATACGTCAAACATTAAACCTGATAAGAGAGAACTGCTCACCATAGAAATGGTTTGGACTGTCTAAATGATCGGAAGTCAACGAGAAGCTCAAATACAAATGTTCGCAAATCAACTTGGTAACAAGGAAAAGGCTTCATCTTTTGAAATGAGATTTATGTTGTCAAACTCCATAAACATTCCCATTCTCTAAAACTTAATTTTCTGCCATTTTCTACTTTATTACTTGTCATTTTAATTTTCTCCAGTAAGAGCTGATTGACTCCTTTAACCTAAGAAAATTTCATTTAAAAAACTAACCAAAAGGAAAATAGTTGAGACGTATTAGCCATGTCCAAGTTTGTGGAAGGGCAGAGTCGATGTTTACTTAACTCAGTGGTTTATATTTTTTCTAAAAATGACCAAGGCTAAGCTAGTGATAAATACAGGTATGCACTCTTAGAAAGTTATAGTTACTAAGTTAGGTGACAACACTGAATGTACAGGGTTTAGCAGAACTGCTAAAGAGCAGGCTGATAGGCTGTTAACAGAGTGATTTGGAAAATATATGCATTGGTCTAAATACAAAAAAATGAGGGGAAATGGAAATTTGTAGGAAGGAAAAACACACTAAAAAGTCTTAAAAATTCTTAACTATGATATTATTATAAAAACAAAGGGACAAAATGAGCTCTCAATGGCCGTGGAGTTCTTTTTTTGAAAAAAACAAGGTGTGAAATCCTTTCTTCTGCCCAAGACGAATAACTGAAGAGATACTACAGAAAAGGTGAATTGCAGAAAGAAACTGAACGTGGAAATTTCACTCTTGATGAGGTATTACCTTATGGCGTTCATAGGAAGTATTGCCAAGATCTTGGTTAATATTTTGAAAACTAGGCAAATACCTTATAGAAGGTGCTCCAAGAATGGCCTTTGTTTTGAGACCTTCACTGATGCCCCAGGTTGAGTATATTCAGGAGCAGTGAGCATGTACTGTGGAATAACTGTGGCCTGATGAAAATAAAATGTTTCAAGTCTACTCTGATGCATTTTTAGGAACTGAGGATAACGAGGTCTAAATTAGCACAATGGTATAACAATGTTTTTGATGAATCAAATGCTACATAGAAGATATGAATGTATTCTGCTGTTCAATTTTTATTGTTTTATATGCAAATATTCATTTTATGATACAGTTGAATATGTTTATTAAGATAACTTCATGTATTTTTTCCACAGGAATCACACTATGCTTAGCAGGTATGCACTAAATACCAGTGAATGACAGTAAACATGCACTGAAATATACTGAAATTGATAAAACATTTAACTCAAAGCCAGGGGGCTATCCAAGCAGCAATAAATAGCCATCTACAAATGTATGCAGTGCCCAAATGAGGCGAGAGGAAAAGGTATTCATGAATTTGATGGATTCTTCAAGGCTTGTCTATAGTACAGCTCAAATCTACTTTTGTAAGGTATAAAATGTCTTTCTGTCATTGAGAATTCATAAATCATGTAGAAATTAATGCAGTGGTTCCTGGACTAACCCACCCAATATCATGTTCTGTCAAAGTCACCAAAGAGCATCGTTGTCTCTTAGTCCAAAAAGTAACCTATGTACTTTTAGACAAGTTAATTTTCACTTAAGAACACATTATAAATGGGATATTCCTAAATGTCTCTTAACCATTCTTTTGTTTAGAGAGCAGACATTCATTCTTTCTACTGGTCTGACTCTTGTGTTGCTTCTGTGATCCACGGATTCTGAGATCCACTATATTATTTCACATGCTATTCTTGATTGCTTGTACCCTCACTGTCCAGCAATTTTGCTGTTTCTCTAAATTTAACTTCCATGAATAACAATGCTTGCATTGTGACATTGACTCAATTCTTCCTTTGAAAAATTAAGATATCTTATTTTGAGACTCTCACTTTCTTATCTTTAGTAGAGTGCCATGGCATCACAGCTCACAGTAACCTCAGTTTTTTTGGCTCAAGTAATTCTCTGGCCTCAGCTTCCTGAGTAGCTAGGACTACAGGCAGCCACTACAACACCTGGCTGTTTTTAGAGACCAGGTCTCCCTCTTGCTCAGGCTGGTCTCAAACTCTTGAGCTCAAGCAAGCCGCCTGCCTTGGCCTCTCTGCTGGGATTATAGGCATAAACCACACCACACCCAGCATAATTAAGATTTCTTAATGCTTCTCAAGTGAATGTGAAAGGAAGAGACATAAAAATCACTGTCCTAGAATTAAAGCATATGATAGGTGTTCTGACTGGCTCTTAGAGTAAAAGAGCTCAAAAGAAAAAAGAAACAAATATTTTATTGTTAGAATGAAGTATTTCCCAAACTGATCATTTGAGATTTTAACCATATCATTTTGAAAATATGCATTGCAATAATCTACCCAACTGACTGTTGTTATGGAAAATAGTCTTTATTTGTCCACTAACCAATAATTTGAAGTAATATGTGATTTTGAACATGGGCTAAAAATAGAATTCCATAACTGGTCTCTCTTTTTTTTAATATTTTAATCTTTTTTTAAATTTTTGAGACAGAGTCTCACTTTGTTGCTCTCAGTAGAGTGCTATGACATCATAGCTCACAGCAACCTCAAACTCTTGGGCTTATGCAATTCCCTTGACTCAGCCTCCCAAGTAACTGGGACTACAGGTGCCCACCACAACGCCCAGCTATTTTTAGAGACGAGATTTCACTCTGGCTTAGGCTGGCTCTCAAATTTTTGAGCTCAGGCAATTCACCCACCTTGGCCTCCCAGAGTGCTAGGATTACAGGCGTGAGCCACCATGCCCTGCCCATAACTGGTCTTAAATATTGAGAATCCAGGGTAAAATTCTAAGCTTTAAGGTTACTAGTTAATTCTTAATTTCTAACTTTCATTTCAGAACTTCAGAAAAGGCACATAAGTACTGTTTTGGTGCTAACTGGTTATCTGTCAGTCTGAATTTTTAAATTACTTACAATGGGGATCATACAATATAAGTAATTTGTAAGTAAGATTACAGTATAAGTAATTTGTAGATTTAGGTTATATTATCTACTAGTTTGTTAGTGAGTTTATGGAATTATTAATCTGCCCATGTTAAACACAAGCTTAAAGTAACTGTAAAATTCTTCAAGCTGTAAATCCTATAAAATGTCATTTTAAAGACTTTAGCAAAGAGGCAGAAAACCCAATAGAGAAAAATACCAACATACAGTATTTATTGAACGTTTTGTTAGATTAAAAACCTAACTAACGCTGGTATGTATTTCTAATTCCTTAAAAAAAAAATCCACTTCCGTGTATTTAGGGGTTAAAAATAATAATTCCCAAACTTGGCCAACACAGAGATTACCCGAGATTCCTTACTTCTAGACTGTGCCAAAGATATATATTTTGGAGAGAATGTGTATTCTCCAGGCCAACAGCTAAAGAAGGCTCTGTAATGCTTTGCTCATTTCCAGCTGGCCTCTGTAAGAAATAGGAATTCCTAAATTAAGGGAAAATTGTCACTGGCAGAGCTCAAATGTTTTTTCCCCTCAAAAAATATAATAGACCATCTTACAGAACCTGACACAATCTATAATGCTAAGTGCTGATCTGTAACAAGGGTAACAGCACTGAGTAGGATAATTTGTCTTTAGGAATAAATGGATTATTCCAAAGTGGTTTAACAAGAGTGAAGTAGCACTCACGGTGGAGAGAGGACCTCATAAGGAAACTGAAGGATGACTTCTACTGGAAATTATTAGCACAGCATTCCTATTCATTTATGTATATGCCTGGCAGTTCCATCTTTCTCTTTTTAATAAAGTGAGTGTGAAACAAGCATAGTAAAGAACAAAAGTTAGGTTTGTTTTTAAGGATTTGCTATTTATTTCAGTGTGTGTTTCAGTGCCTTTTAAAAGTCAAATGCCTGCCTTATGTAACACATGAGTATTTGAAATTGAAATCTGCTCCTCGGGGTCAGATATTTGTGCGTGTGTGATTAGTTAATTCATTTTATTTTTGGAGCTAAAGTTCAAACTCTTCTGGTCTTTTTAGTGACAATGTTCGCACACAGGTACAGCAAATCAGGGAAGTGTGTGTGATAGAATCAAACAAATTACATATAAATGATTTAGAGAGGACCAAGTATGTTATAAAAGAACTGTTAAAATAACCAAATGGAATAAAAGAAGTCATTTGCATTTAGAAGTAATTAACATACACCAAGTCTCAGGCAAACGTGCAATTCTGCTGGAGCTCAACCCACAAATCACCAGGTATTGCTGGTGTAAAAGAAAAGCATATCAAGACATTTCACTTCTATGACAGTCATTCCGGTGAAACATCTGCCTATCAGGGAGAATGACTTAGAATGGCAGTGATTAAATTGCCTTTTCAAATAAAATGCTCTCCAGGCCAACAATTCTATGTCAAAATGGGTAAGATCCACTTGTGGCCATGTAAGAGAGAAAGTGTATGTTTTTTGTTTATTTTAATAAGTAAAACCTTGATTTAAAATAGCACAGAAAGCATCATACAGCTACCTTTATCTTATTCCAATGTAAAGTCAACCACATATCTGCTAGCTCATAGAGAAAAATCTTAATTAGCTTTAGTCTCATCCACAGTTTCTCTTCTAGGGTCGGTAATGGCTAACCTGATGGTGGGTATTTCAGCCAAATGGACTCAAGAGGATGCCAAAAAGTTCGACAGCTTCCTTGAAACTCAACCTTAAAAACCTTTTCTTGGCTCAAATACCATGATATTCAAATAAGAGTGTGTTTACTTTTTAAAAAAATCGCCTTTTCAAGTTGTTTGAGTTAATAAACAGGGAAAGAGATAAAGGGAGTCCTATGACGACAGAAAATCACATTGATGAGTTAAATTTTCCTGGAAAATAAGTTATTAATTCTCTTGTTGCAAAATAATACAAAATATCTTAGTTGTTATTGAATTAGAGTCAGAAAAATCACCTAGACCACGCTACAGAAGAAAAGAAATACAATGATGGAACGTGTCACACTTTTTTTTATGTTATCTTATGAAAAAATATTTTGGAGTCATTCATTCCTAAATGTTCCCCGCATAGAGTACAAGGTTCTGGTTGCTGAGAGAGACTTGGGAGAACGGTAAGGGAGTTAAGTGATCTTTAAGGAAGTAGTGACAAGGTAAGACAATAAATAACTCATTGGGGGAAAAAAGGCTGCTGTGATCAGTAGGTGTCAAGGAGTTCTGAGGCTTCCTATATTGGGGAAGACCTCTGAGAAATTAGGCACTTGAGCTGGTCCTGGAGAATCTGGATAGTTGCAAGAAACACATTGTAAACATCGAGAACTATATAGACAATAAGAAGAAGATTCTAGAAGTACACACTGCTCAGATCTGAGCTTAGTGGAAATGCTTGAGTTAATGAAAATGGTGAGACCATGCTGAATAGGTATGTTAGGTTACAATATGAAAGTTTTGTGCCAGTGTATCTGGGCGTTGACAGTACAGTGCTGCTCAGGAAGCGAGGAAGTCATCTGTGGAAGGAGATGTGAAGGTGAGGAAACTGCTACTCTAATCCCGAGGAAAGAATAAGAGGGACTGCAGACTGTCCTCCAGTAGAGAGAACTGAGTTAAAACCCCACTGGGTAAGAATAGAAGCTCCAGGATAGCTTCTTGCCTGGGTGGGTGGGGAGAAGATTTTGACATTTTTGAGAGGACTGAGAGTGGAGGCTTTGGTGTGAAGAAATATAATAAAGAACTTAGGTTTAAATATATAAAATTTGAAGTGCTACAGCAATGCCTTATAGCAGATGAAGTTTGAGTTGAGACTAAAGACACTGGACCCTAGTTCCCTTAAATTCCAGCCCTGTATCATTGAACCTTCTTAAAAAATGTTTTTTCCTTTTGTTTTTATGATTTTCCTCTCACTCTTCTGAAAGACCCTTTCTCAGTGCCCACTGCTTGTGGCCACTTCTCTTACACACCTTTAAAGGGGCATCTCTCCAGCCTGCACCTTCTCTCGGCCACACTCCCTCCCCAGGCACACTTAGGCTTTAAAGTTGTAAAGATGCTGATGACTCCAGAACTGTTATCACCATCCCGTACCTCTCCTCTGATCTGCCCATAGCTAGCATTGAACTCTTTTTTGGTTGCATGAAATATATAGTCCAAAGTAGACTTCACAATCTTCTCATGTAAACTTAATCAGAGGTTTTGGTCTCATACCATAGAATTATCATCCATGTGAGTTGCGGAGGCTGAAAATCTAACCTGGGAGTTCTCCAGAAACCCTCCCTCTACATACAATAAACCCCAGTTCTGTTCAATTTAACCTCACAAAAGTTTCTCAAGCTCCACCCATTTCTCCCCATCCTCACTGATGTTACAACATAAATAGTCAGCAATCATGTAGTTGCTGTCTATGTGACACTCGGTCAAGAACCTCCTATGAATTATTTCATTTGAGCTGATTAACTCATTGTAAGAGAAAATCCAGAATTCAAATCAGGGATCTCTAACTGTATACACTGAACTATCTTAGGTATTCTGGTCCCAAGACCTCATTTCCCTACACCCATTACATCAATCATTCCAATATGACAACCTGAAAAAATGTAAGGATTAAAAAGTATGAGTTAAGTATGACGGTTTTATTTATGGGCGTTTTTTTTTTGTTTTTTTTTTTGAGGCAGAGTCTCTGTGCTCTGGGTAGAGTGCTGTGGCATCCTTATTCAGAGCAATTTCAAACTTTTGGGCTCAGGCGATCCCCTTGCATTAGCCTCCTGAGTAGCTGGGACGACCAGTGCCCATCACAATGCCGGACTCACTTTTCTATTTTTAATAAAGACAGGGTCTCACTTTTGCTCAGGCTGGTCTTGAACTCCTGAACTCAGGCAATCCACCTGTCTCAGCTTCCCAGTGTTAGAATTACAGACGTGAGCCACTGTGCCTGGCCTGTTTTGTTCTATTTTAAAGACAGTCTTGCTTTGTCGCCCTGGTGGAGTGCAGTGGTGGCATCATAGCTCACTGCAGCTTCAAACTCCTGAGCTGACTGATACAATTCTCTAGCCTCCATCTCCTAAGTAGCCATGATATAGGTCTCTGTGACTACACCCAGCTAAATTTTCTATTTTTAGTAGAGACAGGGTCTCATTCTTGCTCAGGCAGGTCTTGAACTCCTAAACTCAAGCAATTCACCCACCTGGGCCTCCCAGAGTGCTAGGCTTACATGTGGCCAGGTTTTGAGGTCTCTGGTCACACCATGATAACCACAATCCACTTCTCTCATGTGTGTGCAAACATGTGTACACATGTTTAGATTATTTCTAAACATGTTTGTTGGTTTATTTATTATGCTATGTGGGCTCACACATATTCTGTCCTATAGAATACAAGCTTATAGATGTATATTTTTCTAATTCATTCTACTATTTGTGTTTTATTTCCTAAGGCTGAGGAGTTAAATTACTTAGAAAATAAATTAAAATTAATTTAAAATTAAATAAAATTTTATTTTAAGTAGCTCAGAATACCTTTCCCTGGACTAGGCACATCACTGATGATGGATTATTACTTTTACTTGCGTATTTAGAGCATTTTGAATACTCTTTTGAATACTATACTTTGGTACATTTTACAAATGAGGGGTTTAAGGTGAAAGAATTGCTCATCTTCAGATAACACAATCTGGTCTGAACCCGGCTGGTGTGGATGCTGGAGACCACCCAGTCATCCTGAAAGCCCGGGGAGCTGTTGTGAAAGCAACTTTTCCTTTTTGCTGCTTTTTCTATCCAAAGACCTCACGTGTTGCCTTTCCAACTGCTGAACATTTGCACATTTCTCCTTGCCTTTTGAATTTGCTTTTCTCTACTTATCCTGGTGATCTGGTTATGTCTATCTCAGGAGAGACTCTGGTATTTGATGAACATACACTTAGGTAAATCTAAGTAAAAACAATTCAATGCTAAGACTATTGCTTTTAATTTTGTAACATTCTTATCAAATTCCATTATGTTTTTTCACGTGACCCTCTCCCAATGCCCCTCCCCCAACACAGTCCTCTTGAGGTTCAGCATCACAAAAATGAGATTTGGCACGATTCACGCGCCATCTTCCTCTAAAGAATATCAAAAGCAACACAATTACACTTATTTACTAAATCACTTTCAGCTATGATTTAGAAGATAACATTATATATTCCCTGGTATGCTGCATAAGAGCACTAATAGAAAGTATTATTTCAAGAGCCTAGTACTGTTTCTAGAACCTATCAAGAGAGTATTGTTAAATCCTTTGGATTTTATATTTTTTAATATTATTTCTCTTGCATTTTCTAAAGGACATTAAACCCACATTCTTATGTCTGCATTTATTATTATGTATATGTGTCATATATTATACATATGGTCACACATACACACAGATTATATTTATATGTAAAATCTGAGAGAGAGAGAGACATCTTCAATCTCTCTGACTTATGAATTTTCTTTGGATAGAAGAAGATACACAGAGATAATAAATGTGCCTCATACTTTTTAAGCTAATACATATATTTCTCCTCTGTCCAATACTAGCCAAATGTATTTGATTACTTTCAGCAACTCAAATATTTTGGAAATTAAATTCTTAATTTTTTATATCTGGGGTAATAAATACGACCCTCAAGAGATTTTAAAAATAAAAAAATGATCGCAATGCATAAAAATTTCGCATTTTCTGGCAGTGCAAAGAGACAGAGAGAAAACAATTTGATAGCCAATAGTTTGGGGATTTTCTGCATGATTTCTTCAGATGTAATGGTGAATAGCAAGTTTTATAAGTGCACAGTGGATATAACTAAAAAACAAAATAGAAAATCTTTCTTGAAAAAGTGAATCCTATTTATTATTGAGTCTTTTTTTTTTGGTATAAACAATTTTCAAGATAAATATAATGCAAAATATTCCTCTGTAGGGATTTCTTGGGACAGGTTTATTTAATGTCCAAATGCTTGAAAACTAAGCTTTACTCTAGTTTATTTACTTGATTCATCTAACAGTGAGAGTTTTGATTTATTTTATTGCTTGATTGATCTAACAATGATAGTTTTCAGTGTGACAGTTTCAAATTTGTTTTCAGAGTTTGGCTGTTCAAATTTTCCTGTCTCTTGTGATAATTTATAATTACAAAAATTGTAAGATAATTGTAATTATCTTTTTCAAATAGCAGTAGATTTATAGACAGAATTAAAAAATAATTCTGAATAGAAATGCTGATCAATTTCAAGAACAATTCTCTAGATTATAAATAATTTCAGTTTCGTTTCAAGCTACAAATATTCTCTGGGTAGAAAAAAACATCCACACAACTAGTCTTTGAAATTCAAATAACCCAAAGTGTATTGTGCTAAATAACAAACTACCTACATCCTCTACAAAGGTGATCTTTGTCAAACAGAAAAAAGAGAGGAGAAAGAATATAGCCTCCTCTTTGTAATTTACCAAATATAGAAGAATGTTTTTTTTTTTGTTTTTTTTTGGCAGTTTTTGGCCGGGGCTGGGTTTGAACCCACCATCTCCAGCATATGGGGCTGGTGCCCTACTATTTGAGCCACAGGCAACACCCTATAGAAGAATGTTAAAGGAAACACCCTACAGCAAAGATATTCACTCATCTTTGTGTAACACCAGCATTTCTCATACACGAGGATCACATCCAAAGGAACAAGTTTTTCATGGAACAAGATGCAAGTCTAAAAGAATTCTTAAATTAGTATGAGTTTGGTCTTATAAAAATGATCACATTCATGTCCTTGGTATACCAGCTTTACTAATGCGTTTACTTGACGATGTATTTGCTCCATTATAGCAGTTCTCATTTTATCCATTTTTTGGTCTCTAGTTTCAGATGATATTTAACATTTTCCACTTTTAGATTTTAGTAGACTACTTATTTTGGTTCTTTACTCTTACTGCTAATAGGAAATCCTTCTAACAAGAGATTGAGCTTCCCTCCACTCAGCTGCCATACCCTACTTCATTGAGTTGCATTAAAATTAGGAAGCCATACATCCATTCACTTAGACTTTTCTGGTTTATCTTAATTGGACTGGGGTGTATGCCAGCATTGGGTCAGTCAAGACATGTGGGAATCCATAGTCCTAATGTCCTACCCTAGATATGGGCCAGCAAGAAAGCCTTCCTTTGGGATTTTTAGATTTGGTGATTTTTGTTCCTTTCGACAATGCAAAAACACTAGGTTACAGAGATGTGTGATTAAAACGCAGTGTGTAGTCATTTAGCTCAGGAAATTCTTGATCGCATCAGACATATCTGGGATTATTTCTTTATGTTTTACTCCAAAGGCTCACTGAGCTTCCTTCAGTGGAAAGACATGTCCTCAGTGATTATTCATGGGTTTCTACCAACTGTGATAAATCAGAATGACCACTGTCAATGTTGACTTTGAAGAGTGACATGCTTCTGTGTAGAAAACAGAAGGCAGATGGTCAGGCCAAAGACCCTAGGAGCTTAGACCTCCTGTTAATTTATGGAGAGAGTCAAATCCACATGCTCTGCCTCTGTAAATATCCACTACTACAAAAAGTAAGAGATAAGAGAATGTCTTCCTTGGGAATATGTGATACATGGTAGTGGAGCCACTTGTATTGACTATTGGGCAACCTGGATATGGATAAGCTTCAAAGTAACAGGGTGGTAACTTTTCTATTTGTCTTGCTAGACTTGTTTTAAGTATGTTCGTAAAGAATGCTTTGTGAAATTTTTGTGTCTTTGGGCTTGCATTTATCTTTTCAGCATTGTTTTAATTTAAATAATGATTATGCAACAGGCGAACACTTGAAAGTTATAATGCTTGATTATACAAAGCATAGTATACATAGTATACAAAGCATATCAAAGCACGGCTTGATTAATTCCTACATTCTCTTTTTAGAGCTGATTATTTAAAAAAATGAGAGTGCTAACAACTTAGGAAGAGAAGCACTTATTTTATCACAGTTATCACAGATTCATGGAACAATATATCAAATAGATTTCGATAACGTCAGTAATATGTGTGGTAAGAACATTATTATTTACTAAATAACCCACATACACGCAGGTCTTTAGTTATAAAAATAAATTATTAAGAAAACAATATGTATATTTTTTAGCCAATACATTATTTTCAGAGAAGGTTTCTAAAAATTATTGCAAAACACCATTTTGAAATAGGCAACTATGAGAATGATCTCAGAGTAAACAGAATTCCTATAGATATCATTTTTATAACTAGAAAACATTTAGTTAGGCGAATGTATTTTTTCCTATCCATTAGGAAGAACCATCTTGGCTTTAAGATTCTTGATTTACCCAATTCCTCTTTTCTCACTTAACATGCTGAAAATAATTTTGGTTTCCTTTTGCAGGATAAGTTAAAAATGCCTCCTTATACTCTAAACTTTATACCTACTACCAAAAAAATGAGATGTGGCTATAGAACTAAACCAGCCAAACTAGTTACAGTGCTTTCAGCATGATTTTATACTATATCATCTCAAAAAGACTCATGAATCTCTTGTCCAAATATCAGTTAATACATGTACAAGGCCAGAACTATTCATTTCCTAGCATATTAAAGGATGAAATAAGTCTGGAGAATATGAATTGAATTAAAGAATAAACTAAGAATAATTATGTGCAATTCCAAGTTGCGCTGTTTTTCATCAAAATTCAGTTGTTGAATACATTTCAATCACTTGTTAATGCTGCATGGAATAGTTAACTCTATAAAAACTTCATTCTCACACTGTGAAGACAAAGGTTTTTTTGGTTCAGAAACATATAAAATTTATATAGTCTTAATTTATAAGAAATAAAGTGCTTAGCCTTAAAAAACATTCATAAAGAACCAAACTCTGTGTTAACAGGAAGATAAACAATGTTCTTTTATTTGCTCCTCCACTGGCCTCCAGTAATGAAAACCAGAAGTTGTAGAAGTTCAAATAAAGGCAGAAAGGTCAAATTCAGACAGAAAATAGGTCATTTCATAAACGTAAGGGACTATGTTATTTTTCAAGTCTGTGTTCCACGCTTAGGACAGCCTCAATGAGCAAATGCAGATTTATATTGCCAGGAAACATGTGGCTTGTGTCCTGCTCTCCCAGGAAAGACCCTAAGGTCATGTGTATAGCAGACAGGCAGTCAGAATGTGGCATAGAACTGTGACAGTTAACACAAGCCAGAGCAAAGCCGCCACACGGTGGGTGTCCTATTTTACCAATGTTTTAGTCTCTATGAAACAAACATGAACATTATTCAATAAAGACTCTATTACATCGACTAGAAATCAGAGCTACCAGTTTTACAACAAATTTTTCTCTTTGCGTGTACCTGGATCTATTTTTTTTCCCTTTCAATGTCAGAGCCATTTTTCCACTATTCATACAAAAGCACCCCAAACACGGATGGAGTCTGGCACAAATGCAGTGAACATAGCTTGGGGCATATACCGTATTTTTAGTCGACCTCCATTTAGCCAATATTATTTTTGCCTAATAGTCATCAAAGAGTCTTAGGCAATGAGAGAAGATGAGCATTTATTTTTCTTTTGATTTCTCCTAGTGATCTGTCTATCTCATCAAGGGAGGAGCATAATGAGAGTGTTTGCCTTTATAGAGTGTACATCAACTATTCCTGATTAGAGCTAATCCAAGGCTTAATTTTAAGTCTACTTCAGTATTGATAGTTTCAAAATATGAGCAGAATTTGAGTAAAGCTGACAGATTAATTGACCTCTGAGGAGCATAAAAATCTACCCACCTCTTGTTGCTATTCCTGTTCCAAGGACACAGCTGATAAGAATAAGAGATTTATGTGTGTTCTCTGTCCCCGAATACTTTAATCACTGAAGCTTCATAATCCCAGCATTATTCCCTTTCTCTGTAATGATTTGGGGATGGCCTTCATTTTGACATGAAAGTGATATCATAGAAGTACAAAAGAGGGGGTGAAATCAATAAAACTCATATGGAGCCACTGGTTTTAATTTGTGCACACTGCTGTTTGAGTCTGTGAGGCTGAGGCCTCCATCATTATAAAGAAGGGAAAATG
Source organism: Otolemur garnettii (assembly GCF_000181295.1). Lineage (NCBI taxonomy): Eukaryota > Metazoa > Chordata > Mammalia > Primates > Galagidae > Otolemur > Otolemur garnettii. The sequence goes on from NW_003852398.1 coordinate 45,701,014, forward strand.
GATTCAGGGAAAAGAACAGATTTATAGTCATATAAAGAGCGTCCTTTAAGAGAAAAAAACACGATTTACTGGATCTTCTAAATAAGCAAACACAGAAAACAAATAGGCCCGCGAACAAAGCCAAAGGAATAGAAGACACTCATCTCTTGTATGTATATGGGGGGATTGAATCCAGGACCACCCATTTCTACCCACATCACATTTACTGAAGTCTCGCTGTCAGCCCCCAAAACTGGGCTCTTTGTACAAGCGGGTTTTATAACTTGCAGTACGGCATTTAGCATCTGCATTTGGTTGAAATACCTGCCTGTAAGTGGACCCATGCAGTTCAAAACCCAAGTTGATCAAAGCTCAACTGTATTTATTGGAGTTATCCATTTTCTTCTCTCAGTCAAAAGGCTATGTTCTAGTTGGATAGCTATAGAGCAACACAACAAAACCAAGGAAAAGTAATTCAGTCCAAGTATATTCAAGGGTTACAGACGTGCAATTGTGGTGAATTTGAAAAATGTATTTTTTTTCAGGTGTAGTATCAAGAAAGCAAGATCACTGTTCTTTATGATCACCACAGTTAATTTGACTTTGTTGAATCTTTCACCAGAGGCCACATATCAGGCACATTTTATTAATCGAAAGTAATGGCATTTGACGTGCAGATAAGATTAGCTCGCCATGTTTCCATATGCGGCAATGTGTGAGCTTCCGGCTGTGCTACATTTCACAAGAAAACCCGGCACTTCTATTCTTTGCAATTACATCTTTTGGGTTTTGTAGCTAACTGGGGGTTAACAACATCTAACATTTAAAATACAAGACCATCCTGAGCAAGAGCCTGTCTCTACTAAAAATAAAATAAAACAATGTTAATTCTTCCAAGAAAAATATTTATCACCAAAGTTGAAGAACATAGCTCATCTAATCTAGTAGTTTTCATGTTAAACCAGGACGAGTTCATTTAAAGAAAATGTACAAAATTTCACTGGGCGAAAGAGACAAATGAGCTCCCACAGGGAGGAGGGAATAACAGGTGATCTGCCCTCCACCCCGACACTTTTGCTGGGTCTTTTTCTACTCCCCTATCCTGTCCTATGCCTTCAATGCTGAAGGAAAGTTAAGGTACACGTAGCTAGAAAACTCGTCCAATTTACTTATTTTACTCATACGGAAACAAGGACCTGAAGGCATTCCATGGCTTAACCAATCTACCCATCTGTGTACACACATGATGCCCTGCACTGCTGGACTCCCAAGTCATCCCACTGGGCTTCTCTCCCTTAGAATCAGAGAGACAAATCCTGAACATAACAGAAATTAGTTGTGGTTAATATGGAAGCCTCTGCTCCCTCAAATTTTTTTTACTCTGAAATATGAAGTTTCCTTCTATGGCTCACCAGCCAAAAACTGCGCCGATTTGAGCTGAGTATGTCTGACTTCTGAAGTCTGGGATTGATTGACATTGTTTACAAATGTGTCCTTTAACGAGGCCCCATGTAAAATTTGAAATAGTGGAAAGAGAGTAGAGTTGACTGAGAACTCAGATGCAATGTTAACAGGCAAACTTTTGTTACACAGAAACGGCATAATTTGTCAAGAGAAAACAGTGTAGATTTGAAATGTCAGTGGATTTCATGAGGGGCAACTCTGGAAAAACGGGATAATATCTTGAAAGTATTTCTCCCAGAGTGTCCTTAAGGGTTAGTTATTTATGAAAAAGCCATCATGCTTCCCCACTGTGCCCCAGTGGACACCACAGATGCCACATTCTTTTTTCATTTATGAAACAGAGGGGAAGGAGAGAGAATTGATTACATTTCATGGAAACCCTTATGTCCATCTGAGTGAGAAAGGAAGCCCGGTAGTTTTATGATTCCATGATAATAAACATAGAATATCACAGCCGACTGGGGGGTCATTTGGTTAAAACTAGTAAGTGAAAGCTATTTTCACCCAGATAGGATCAGAATTTTATCTTAAAACCTGGGGTTTATTAGTACTTTATAGAGTGACTAGGTTAGGTATTTTCTATAGCCCGATTACATGAGGCTCCACCTGACTCACACGAATTTTAACTAAGCATTACAATTATTATGAATTGAGCTGACTGTTTACTTGCCAAATAAATTGTGAACATTTGATTTGACCAAAGCATTTCAAGAATTCGGCTCCTTTCCATTTCTACCACACACAACCAAAAATATTGGTGAGAAGACTGCCTTTTACCTTCTAAGAAGTGAGTCCCCTTCATTTGATTGCTATAATTAAAAACTATATTTTGAATTTGCTCATCTCAAAATATCCTATTTGTTAGATGAATTTATGCAAAAACATTCTGAGAAAGAACAGTATCAATGAAAACTGGCAATGACACTGTAATAGGTACTATTTTTTGAGAGTTTCTTTCTCAAGTATAGTGCCAAGGGCTTGGTGCATTTTTTAACCCAGTTCTATAGAGATCATGAACGCTGACAGACAGCTAAGATTAGAACGTGGATGTGGTAGGTAGTACCCCATGTGCTACGATCTGTACCTCTACTATCTATACTTCTTTTAAACTCCATTTGGTATGGTTTTGTACCCAGGGAATGCTGATATTATTGAAAACTGTTACTGAGACTATCCAGAACGATTCTCACCTTAGACCAGTCACCCATTCGCCACACATAGCACTTTGAATAATCCTCACAGTCCTCGGCCTCCCTGGGTCTGGTAGAGAGCACACACTTTTTTCTTGGGTTCGTGCACCTCACTGTCCGGTGACGGACGCCTTTGCCACACTTGACTGAGCACTGGAAGATAACATCAGAGAGATTAGATACAGTCGGGGATTAGGAGATACGCGTATAGACTGTGGATCAAATAATGGTAAGTACGGGTTCTCAATCATCAGTCATAAGCCTACCAGCCATATAAAAGCCAGGGAAATTAATAAAAAAAAAGTTTAAAGGTAACGCCAGTCTAAACACCAGTACCAGAGGCCAGCTGGAGCTAAAGGTAGTGCTGGGGATAGGTGGTTTCAGGAATGATCGAAGATTATGGAGAATAGTATAACACAGGGATTCTGTAAGAAAGACAGGTAACATACAATGAACAAAATGTAAATTACTAAAATCGATATCAAAATTTTCATACAATTATTAAAGAAATTGAAGCTATTTTTGCTAAAATTTACTTTTTTTTTTTTTAGCGTGAACCAATGTTTGTGAAGAATAACAAATTTTCATAGGCCCATCATTTCTCACGAATGTTTCTTAAAGCTAAAATTGGGAAAATCTTACCAAAAATAAAATGAAGAATTTCTTAACATAATTATTATATATACCCTTAGAGGCCAGGCATGGTGGCTCACGCCTGTAATCCCAGCACTCTGGGAGGCCTAGGCAGGTGGATCACCTGAGCTCAGAGGTTTAAGACCAGCCTGAACAAGAGTGAGAACCCGTGTCTACTAAAAATACAAAAACAAGCTGGGCATTGTAGTGAAGGCCTGTAGTCCCAGCTACTCAGGAGGCTGAGGCAATAAGATCTCTTGAGTTTAAGGGTTTGAGAGTGCTGTGAGCTATGACACCATAGCACTCTACTCTGTCTCCCCCACCAAAAAAATGTATATGAATATATATATATATATATATATTTTTTTTTTTCCCCCCTAGAAATCATTGTTCTGTATGGATTGAAAATATAATTTAATTCAAAATTAGTTTAGTTAATTTAATAAATAATTGACATAGAACGGATGCTGGTGACATAATGGATTGAAGCATGCATGTGTATTCCAGTCACTCCTCCAGGTTCAATTTACTCTCTCATTTACATTTCTCCTCCAGAGTGTGGAATATGCATAAAGCTCCCTGTTTTCTAAAGGCAGGCATCACTGACGACCCCCACAAGGCAGGCATCACTGATGACCCCCACATGGAGACCCAAATCACATCGAGTGTGAGGAAAGCTGTGCAGCATATCGCAAAACTTGAAAGTCCAATCTGTTTGTGTCCGGAAAAGGTCCAAAGGGATTGCAGGGTACGTTCAGCAATAATGTCGTGTACAAATAAGCATGTTGATTCCAAAATCACTGCTCCGAGCCACAGTGGCAGGCGAAGCTGCATTGACCTCCCTGCTCGCGTCATAGGCTTGGGAACTGTTGTGGTCCTGAACACTTGAGCACAGAGCTAAACGATCACATGGGGATTTGCCATTTTAATATTTGTATTTTTAATTGTTGCAAATGAAACTACCCCTGACTGATAAAATCATGTTTTAAATTAAATCCAAATAAAAGAGACATTTTTTAATGGGCATAATGCATTATGACATGTTATTTCATCCAGCTGCTGCCAAAAATCCGTGTAGTAGAATATTTGTGGACAATTTCCTCCCAAAGAGTTGGCAAAAATGTTCAAGTTGGGCTGGGGCTGGGGCATTCTGTTTCTCTAACGGCTCATGTGAATCTTCTCTCTAGATTGAACTGATGCATTTGGATGTAAAATACGCCATGGTATTTATTTTCAAAAGTCCACATTATCGATGACAATCTCTTAAACAGCAGTGAACAAGTCCGAAAAGAGAACAGAGACTTGGGCTATTTGCGAATGAGCTTTGGAGGTGGGTCAGGTTCACTGAAGAACTTTTAGAAACTACGCTACCTAAGCCACTTTATCCTAATTTTCAAAAGAGTGGCTTCCTACTTTAGCACAGTATTTTTTTACTTATCATTTTTACATCCCATCCAATATTCTGTAATTGAGTACACAGAGCACTGTTTCTGCCCCGTGCGTTTGGGTGTGGCTTTGCACATCTGTATGTTTCTGGGGCATACGTGAGTGCCCACACACTCACCTAAAATAACTCAGGGCTGTCTGTAAACATAGCAACCAGTGGTTTTCATTATGATGCAAAGATACGCATCCTGATACCAGACAGTAATCACTCTGGTTTGGCATGAGCACACACTGTAGGCTATATGCGAGCTGGGGTCAGGAGCTTGGGGCTGCAGTGAGTTAGACAGTCTTGAGTTCAAAGACAAACTCCATCACATGGATCAGATTTAGGGTAAGCTATTTAAATTCTCTTAGCTATATTGCCCTCACTTGCCACATATAAAGTGATGAAAACTTAAATTTCTTTTGTTGGTTAGTTATTAAATGGAAATAATAGTGCAAATATGAAGTAAAACACTTCATGCTCACATAGAATAATTTTTAAATATTAATTTTCTTTCTTCTTTCCCTTTAAATGTTCATAGATATGTGATGAATCAAATGTTCATTTTAATGTGTCCACTTAAGAGTGCACTCATAAGCTCAGC
>NW_003852398.1:45707216-45714054 GCF_000181295.1 Otolemur garnettii
AAAAAAGAATATATTTACTGGGCTTCGAGCTTCTTTTAAAAATATTTAATGATTTTCAAAATTTTCGCAGAACACCTAAGACCCTCTCACGGCACACCAGTTGAAAAGCACTCTCAGTGTTTGCAGAATGCTTCACAGTAATTTTATACTTTTTAGAAAACCAACATTATAGTTTTCTCCAAGGCATCCAGGCTTTCTATTCTTTGCTCCACATTTCTTTCTTTCTTTCTTTTTTAATGTCATAGCTTTACAGGTACAAGTTGAATTCTGTTTATGTGTCTGTTGTATAGTGGTGAAGTCTGGCCCTTTACCCCATCCATCCCCCAGGTAGTGTGTATACTTTACCCAAGAGGCAGTTTTTCAGTCTCCGTATTTCTTATCTTAGGGCCTTGAGAGTCTCAAAGTATTCATCAGATTCTCTCCATGTTATGCCACATGCCGTGTTTTGCTACTCATCTATGGCCACGTTCAGGTACATTGTAAGTATAAATTTGCTAATAACCAGGAATTAGTGCTATTCTTTGTATTTTATTTATTTATTTACTTATTTTGAGACAGAGTCTTACTATGTCGTCCTCAGTAGAGTGCCCTGGAGTCACAGCTCACAGCAACTTCCAACTCTTGCATTTTAACGATTCTCTTGCCTCAGCCAAATAGTTGGGACTACAGATGCCTGCCACAAAGCTTGGCTATTTTTTGTTGCAGTTGTCATTATTGTTTAGCTGCACAGGCTGGGTTTGAATCTGCCAGCCTTGGTGTATGTGGCTGATGCTGTAACCACTGTGCTACAGGCGCCAAACTTATCCTTTGTATTTTAAATTTATAGCCCCACAGTTATCAGGGCCACTTACAGAAAGGGAAACTGAGGTGCACAGAGTCTTTTCTTCTTTTTTTTGTAACTTACCACAGGTCACAAGATTAGGGAACCAGAAATTAAAATGAGGCTGTAGGCTACCTCACAATGAGGAAATGTGCAGGTTTAGCAAGGCAACGGAGACTGTGACTGAGAATCCCCCTTCTCGGGAACCACCAAGGCAGATGGATCCACCACGGACAATGGGATTTCCGCGACTGGATATATAGAGTTTAGATAGGGTTTGCTATGCTTCTTCAGCCTCACCCTTGTCTAACTGTGATGTGATCATAGATATTGGAGTGACAGACACGGGACCAAACCTAAAAGCACCCCATTTTATAGGACCTTAAGACACTAGTCTTATTTTTTTGATTTCACCGATTCAATCATTTATCTAATACTTATTGTAGCACGTAGATAGAAATCTTTTCTCTTCCCAAATGGTCATTAGCTCAGTGATATGTGTCATTTCCATTTCAATTAATTAGGATCCATCCTAGGAATCACTAATTTACACCCCTCCACAGGTTAATTTCAGGAGAGAACCAAGAATTATTCCAGAAAAACAATTCCTAAAATTTGATATTTGTATGATTCCTGTCAATAGAAATCCTCCCTTTATGATCCATTCTTGGACAATCTTACAGGGGGGCCCAAGCTGAACCGTCTGCACAATCTTATTTCAGCATGGTATAGGGAATCAGAAAACCTGAGGTTACTACTGTGGGTACATGACTAGCTGTTAGATTTTTTAAATAATACTTAACAGCTGTAAATTCTTACTCTCGCATTTGTAAAGAGTTCATTATTATGTTCCCTATATGCAATAGGTACTCACCATAAAGTATATAATATATTGCAGTCTATTTAAGATGATTTATAGTCATTCATACATTTCTCTAGCTTAATCTTCCACTTGTTTGGAAAAGAAACCCCGCGTTAATCGCTTCCCAAACATTTTCTACTTCCACCCCAGGGCATTGTTATGTAGTATTCTCTGCTTGGTTTCTTGACAGTCAACTCCAAGCCCCTCCCACTTAGAAGGGCTTCTCCATCCTCCCAGGAGGGATTAACCTTTCTTCTGCCCTGTCACCTAACTCGCAGCGCTCACAGCTCACAGGACTCGTAGACACTCCCTAGAGAAGTGAGCAGGTTTAGAGACTACCTAAGCAATTTGGCCTTCTGTTCCTCAAAGGCACAGAAGGGACTGTGGTTCTTTTCTTGTATCTGTAACACTTCCCACATGCTAGCTTTTCATTACATGTTTCTTGAAACGGCATTTGTGCTTTTCTCTGTTTTATAGAAATAACCCCAATTATTCCAGATTTACTTAAGCCCAACTATTCCTAGCACTCGATTCATATTTTGGGGAGTCACATCCTCTTATAGCCTAGTTATCGCATCTGTAAAATAGTTCAATTGTTAACAACTTTCTGCTTCGATTTCTGAAAAGGGGAAAACGTGCACAGTAACGTTGGGATTCCAGGACTGACTCTTCCAAGGTTCTCGTTTGCTGTTTATCAAGCATGACGCAGACCTGTCATTTTGCTTGGGAGTCCCCCGGTGGAGTTTTCCTAATGTGAACATTTCATCTTCCAGATTTGGTTTAGTTTCTACTTCATATTCCATGTAAGAATATGAAATAATAGGAAATAATCACAATGGAAATCCATCTATGTATCTCTACTTCCAAACACAGAGACCAGAGACACTATTGAGAAGTATTAATATTTGCAATTTCAAAGAATTTCGTATTTTTAAGTAAAATAGACTCTGAGATATTTAAGATAATTCTAAAAGTTACTTTCTCTATTCCTTGTGAAAACTGCTCAAAATAAGAACCAAAATGTAAGATGTATTTTAATGGAGAAAATATTTTTATATGTTAGAGTTTATCTAATTTAGAATGATCTCTTTTCTTTCTAAGAGGCCTACTTCTTACAAAGCTGTTTGCTACCACATCAGTCTATTTTATATTTGGCATAGAGAGTGCTATCAGCCCGTTTGGCGACTTTTTTAGGACATAAGAATGGAAATTAGAATGTTTCTTACAAGATTGGAGAAAGAAAAAAGGGAGAAGAAATAAAGATTGTGCTCTGCCAGTAAATCTTGGCAAGTTTTCCTGTGATGACCCTTCATAATTGCCCATGTCCATTTCTGACTTTCCAATATTTTGGTTAACCTCACTGACATCAATTCTTGGTGGTTCAAAACATACTGCCTCCCTTTCCAAAGGAAAGAAGATAATAATCTCCAACAAAAAGACTTCTAGTCTCCGGCTGCAAAAATTTCTCACTCAGAAATGTACTGACCTTTTAAAACTATTCCTTTTACCCAAGTCATTATCCAGGGCATTTTTCCCCCCACGATAGCTGAGGTCAGTGAATGAATAATAAATGGCATGATTGCATACTCTGCTTTTTTGCAGACAAAGTTTTGAAGTGAGACATACATTCTAGTCCATAAATCCTGCTCATTCAAGATTCCTGATGTATCAGAACACTATGTGGTTCTTCCATCAAAATGGAAAAAAGATAGAGGGCATGTAAAACAAATGGTGTTTGAAATATTTTAAGAAATAATTTAACATCAGATAATTAAGGATTTTAATGTCTACAGGAGACAGAGATTGAAAAAAGAGAATATTTAGGAAGAGTTGTAACAAAGAGGATCCAGGTTCTTTTTTTTTTTAATTTTATTATTATTTTTTTATTTTTACATATACATGTGATTATTAGGTTTCTGCTTTTTGCCTTCACAGAATTAAAAAGGCTTAAAATTTACCAACAATAACAATGTTAAAGATAAGGACTAGAAACAGGATCCAGGTTCTTTAGCTGACAAGGCAAAGACTAAAAATACTGGTTAGGTATCTGCCCATCGTGGAGTGGAAAGGACCCAAGAACCCGCCTGTGGGTAACAATAAGTCCCTAGGTTTCCCTATCTGAGCACTGCATCAGGAAAACACTTTACCAGTTCACACACTTTTGGAGTTGGGCTGAAAAGCACATACTCAAAAAGGTCAGCGCAGATGGCCATGACTGAGCACATAGTAAGGCGGTTTTCTCTACTGCCCGTCCTTTCACACAGCATTCTTCCCTCTAATTCTTTCAGAAACACACATGGGCCTGGGAGTAGCATTGTTAGAGCAGGCATTCAAAAGACAGGAAAGGTTTTATGACCTCTGGAGTGCAGTTACCTCATTTGGCACGGCTGCTCATTGCACTTTCGAATCTGTGGCTCTGGCTTGGTTAAGTATTTGCATTTCTTGTTGTCCACGATGCTGATATTTTTGCTCATGATTTTTGTGCAGGACACTGTGGTCTTCCTTTCCCCTGAAAAATACAAAGGAATCATAGGCCTTTGTGTCATAGACGTAGGAGGTCGTCATACGCTTGTTACACTGCGCCAAGACATTGTAAACAGATTTTAGGCTAGGTCAATGCCGATGATATGATTTACAATTTAAATCACAAAATGCACTTCTAGACTTAAAGAGGATGAAGAATAGTTCTTTTTTCCTCTTCAGCAATGGACAAGTTTTATGTATGAAGTTACCATGGCAACGTAACTTACAAGATACTAATTGAAGACATCTTTGTAAAGGATTGTGGCCATCTTTTACAATTCAGAGGTTGAAAGCTATATTTGCATAAAACTTTAGGAGTTCATTCTCCCTCAGGGGCCTTCCTGAAAGCACACAAACATGCACGTGCCTTCTGCCATTTGTACATCGTCAGTGCTCTGCACTGAGTTATGGGAAGCACGCTTATTCTGAGGACAAGGCAGACCTTTATTCTTACACCTCTCATAAACACCCCAAGAATTCGAGACATCATGACTCTCCAGTGATTTTCATCCTCTGTAAGAAAAGCCATGGGATTCTTACCATCTTTCCTCAGATTTCAGAAAACTGACTTCTCTACTTTCTCTGGTTTGACAAAGTCTGGTTATAACGCCTAGAAATGGCAACGTGTCGGCTGCATTCACTTGGCTGACCTGTGAGCACATTTTCTGGACAAGGCTTACACTTTTTATCTTACACTTAAAAAAGCCAATAGATATGTGCTAATTTGGTTTTTTAGAAAAGTCTTATATATAAATTTCCCACGAGTAAAAAACAGATAAACATCTGTGTAAGATTTAATAATCTAATTTAATGTATTATTTGATATTATAAAATAATTAAAACAGCCAACAAACTGAAAGCCAGATGAGTCACGAAGGATTAAGTAGACATCACAACTCCGCTGGGTCACTATGGAAAGGCCCATTAGTTACAGTCCTTGGACTACCGGGCAAGGATACATGTAATTAGGAAGCTGAGAGCATTCATACTGTCATGCCCAATGTGAAAGGCCAGGCTGGTGGCAGAGAGGTCATTCTGCCACTCAATTAACAGAACGGGAGGCATCAGGAATGAGAAAAGAAGGGATGCAGGGAGGAAGGTACTTTGAACAATCTGCTGTGAGAGTGGGAGGGAAGAGACGATGAGGGTAGCCAAGTCGAAGGCAAAAGAACAGCTATAGGTTTAGGCTCTTTCCTTAATTTCCTTCTCCACGGCTTGGAGTACGGGCCCACCACAATTTGTAGCATAAAACGTGCCCGCACCTATACACAGGTGTGGATTAAATAAAAAGTATATCTGTGGTTATTGCATGTCATGTTATTAAAACCCTTCAGAGCTGTAGTTCTATCTTTAAACGGAGGTTGCACAATGGCAACCAAATTATTCCCTTTCTGGAAAAGAGGTGGTCCTACAAGAATTGACAGGAAAAACCTAATCCTGCCATTTCCCCACTAACAGCTAAAGATCAGTCCGGTGGGGCCTCCCACCAGCAGGTGCCCCACGGGAGTTCTGTTTTGCACAGCTTCTGAACCAGCTGAACAGACAGAAAAGAGAGAGAAATCTTTTTTCAAAATGGGTTTTTGAGACTCTGCTTTACAGAGTTCCTGAGTGAACAGCTAGAAAAGGAACCACAGGCTTCAGCCATATCTTGAGGACAGAGTTACATCTCCTGCAATAATCCCAATACTCTGGTCTCCAAAGAGAGGTAGAGACGCCACTCTAGACTTAGACCTTCGGCTCAGCTTCAGTTTTTATTAACTGTGTGCCATCGAGAAGAAAGAAAGAAGTGGATACTGCAGTTTCTTGACTGTACCCCACCAATTTACAACCACCTTTTAGAATTTAGCGAGCCTCCTGGCCTTGGTGCTGGCTCCCCCCTCCCTTTCCTTGGGATGGCACGTTGCAATCTAGCTCCCTGATCTCTTTTCTTTTCTCTCTCTCTCTTTCCCTACTTTCTTTCACACTCTCACCCTCTCCGTCTGAGAAGATAATGTAAACTTTACACTTTTATATCCTAATTTTTGCCTGGAGAAACCTTTCTCAAACGTGCATGCACTAGCTCTCTGCTAACTCACACATAATAGTACTGGTGGGTTGACAGTTATTCCATGGGGGTCCAATACAGACAATTAAGTGTCAAGTAGCTAACATGTCCTTTCCAGAGAGTGGGAGAAAGTATGCCTCCTAGAACCAGCCATAGCTTAACAGGTGCCCTCAGGATAGACAGATGGGAGGAAAAGCATTGCCTCTAGGCAGATGAATTAGAAAACAGTACTCCTTCTTCACAAAGGGGCAGCCTTGCAGCGGGATACCTGGTTCAACAAATGAAGGATGGGCTGGACTGCAGCCCCTATGGCCAAGGACTTTGTGTGGTGTACAAATCACCTGGCTGAATGCAGGGGCAAAGTCCTCTCACAGAGGGTGAAGTGTGGCATTGGCCTTCATCACACCAGTGCTCAAACACACACTGACCTCGAATTTCCCAATAAACTACTAGGGAAAGAGAAATGACTTATTCATTTTTCACATAAAGAAATGTACCTTTCAAGGTAGGAGTTACCTAAATGTAAATATTTGGAACAGATTTTTTGTTTGGCTCCCCCCTAGATTCCTATGCTTCAGGGGCTCCTTTC
>NW_003852398.1:45714121-45717250 GCF_000181295.1 Otolemur garnettii
CAGCTAAAAATAGGATCGAGATAAATGTGACTCTGATGAAACACAAATATTAGTGTTAAAGTCTAATTTGAAGCCTTCACAGTCGTAAGGCACTTTTTTACAAACTCGGTGTAGTTGCGTAAAACTAATTTAAATGGTGGCATCTTGCCAACTACAACACACAAAAATGACAAATAGACAACAGTCAGAACACTTTTACCAAACACATAAGTGGTCTCCGAATAAATAACTCAGGGCTAGTTTTAACACATTATTTTTCTTTTCTCAGAAAACATCTAATATTCGTTCTATTAGCCCAGACCTCACATACTGACCTATTGAAAAGAAAATCTTTTAAGTGTAAGAATTGACATAACAAAAGGGTTACAGGGAGTGGCCTCAGTTTAGGAGCATCTTAGTGGTGCTCGTGAGTATGACTGGGGACATTTCCATTTCCACTGAAGCAAAGACACTCGCAATGTCAGTTGTTTGCCAGGTGGGAGAAGCTTAGACCTACTTTTTAAAAAATTTCATTGAATAAATCAATAGAATCAGAAGAAAAAAATGTATTGCTCAGCTACAGATATATCATGTCTATTGAAAGGTAACTAATATCTTAGAGTCATGTGGAAATGTTACTGAGTTTTTCTTTTACATACTTTAATGTCCCAGCCAACACAGGAAATTTCCACTCTTGCTTCTGACAGCACTATCTACAATGAATCCAGCATCGTGGAATCTGGGGACACACAGAAGTGGTGCGGCCACTGGCCTTCTGCCTAACTGGGCATGAGGGCTGCAGGCTGCTGGCAGGGGATCACTCGCTCTACAGTGATAACTTCACCTCTGGGTCATTCCCATTAAATCAGTTTGGGGGTTTTGATGTACGCATTCCAAACTGTATATAAAATCAGCACATTGTACCCCATAAATGCATTAATGTACATGGTTATGATTCAATAAAAAAATTAGGAGGAAAAAAATAAATAAAATAAAATGTTATGTAATCATCCCTTTACCAAACTGCAAAATCTGAAAATGAAAGGTAAATTTTATATACTAACTTTGAAGAAATTTTACTTTATTTTATTTACTTTACTTTGAAGAAATGTGACAAAGACTAAGAATTACATTAAGTGAATCTTCTTTTTCAGTCTCATGGATGAGCTAACACTCTTTTAATGCTCAGTATTTAACATGCAAAATGGATTTTTTTATATAAAACTATATTCTATCCAAGAAGATCACATATTTAGAATTTGCATCATAAATGTTGAAACACATTCTTGGGGGTGGGCTCAGTGTTTTAATATGCATAATTAAACTGCTTTATAAATTATTAAACATTCAAAATTTTAAAATTAAATTATTGAACTCTGTAGGACAAAGTCTCTCTCTATAAACCTGCATACAGACACATTTATGTATATATATACTATATATGTATAAATTAGTGTTAATAATTTTCTTTTAAAAATTTTACTTACTAATTTTCTAATGAACTAACAGTGGCCACGTAGCATGAAAACCAAAAGTAAATATACATTAATGAGGAAGAAGGACTTTTCCCTGAGCATTTCTTAGAGCTTTGTAAAAGGCTGATTATTTCTTATGCATACATTTATCTGATTTGGACAACTTCTATAATCATTTCACGCCACTAAGTTCTTAGCCATCCCCTTGACATTTCTATAAAATATAATTCCTTCAAGACGTGGGTTTGGCATTAAAATGCTTATTTCCCTTTTTCTTTAAATGAAAACAATTTCACACTGTTCTTAACACCCAATATCTAATCTAATCTGACCTTGCCATTTCTATGCATCCACATATTTTAATGGGATTTAATAATTTTCAAGTTAAATGTAACTGGGGTGCTATATTAACAGCCAAGAACCTTCATGAACTGGCTTTCATCTTACCTTTTAGGTCAAATCATATCTCGTGCCCCATATTTTATATGCTAGTAAGAAAATATCCCTAATTCCTCTGCCTTTGCACTTACATATATATCCCTGGCAGGCATCTGTATCTCCTATATCACTCTGTATGGTGATTTTATTATTATCTGACTCCTCTCTCACTAGATGGACTGTGAGTTCCCTAAAAGCAAGAAATCATTCATCTTTGGACCATCAACAATAGTGGGTACACAGTCAGTATTTGTAAAGAAACGCATGAATAATGCATTCATCTAATTCAAGCTCTTAGTATTTTGTGTATTTAGAGGTTCATTTCAATATTATGTTTTCTAAAATGGTGATAAAATCATTTGCAAATTCAATGAGCAATTATGGGGAATACCTATCAATGAAAAAATCCAGTTGATGAATTATAATTTAGGTTTTGGAAAATCAAGTTTATATAGAGAGTTTATGCTAAGATAACATGTTTTTATCCTATTAAGAAAAAGGAATATAAAATGTCATTGAATATTATTGAAATAAAATAATGCGGAGAAGAAATTAAAAGTAAATATATTCTGGTTCATTTTCCTCGGCAAATAACATTTATTTTGACACGTGCACAGTACCTATAAAATATAAAAACAGAACAAACTATACCCTTAAAAATATTCTTTCATGTTAAATATATTCTAGAGCAGTGCTTCTCAACCTTCCTAATGCTGCGACCCTTTAATACAGTTCCTCATGTTGTGGTGACCCCCAACCAGAAAGTTATTTTGAGCATTCAAAATTTTTAAATTAAATAATTTTATGAAAATAATTTTATGAAAATAATTTTAGGGTTGGGGGTCACCACAACATGAGGAACTGTATTAAAGGGTCACAGTATTAGGAAGTTTGAGAACCACTGTTCTAGAGGGTTTTAAAAAATATAAGTGTTAATATACAAAGCTATTGTCCTGAACTTGGTCCCAAAGGCTTGGATAACTCCTTACAGTCTGGATATGGACAAGGAAAATGGTGTCCAGAGGATCCCACAAACTAACACTAAAGGCATGACAGGTGTAAGCGAGACAGATTTGGACTAAAGTAAAGGATGTGAAATACTGGCTTTTGTTCCTAAAAGTATGTTTAACTCTTCATTTACTTCAAAAGGAGTTGTTGAATTTTGGGGCACCCATTCTGTTTCATTCATCTAGCCAGTAGAGCAGCACAAGTACTAGAACCAGAGTCACACAGAGAG
>NW_003852398.1:45718778-45719652 GCF_000181295.1 Otolemur garnettii
GTGAAGGTCTATTTAAGCAAAAATCATACAGGAGTTGTGTATTATTAGAATGACTATTTTACAAAATTGTCCATTTTTAATAAAAATAAGAACATATCTAAATTCTTATTATTTAGTAGAATACAATAAAACATGTCTTTAAATCCAAAGAAATTCTAAGTAATCTCTAGGACACATGTTTTATTTTGTGGAAAGAAATGACCTTAAGACTCCTGAGCTGCTCTTGAAGGCAGAGTGATGAGTAGGGCTCAAGGGTTTGAATCCTGACTCCACCTCCATGGACCATGTGACCTTGGGAAGTCACTTTATCTCTTTTTTTTTACCATACTGATAATTAAGAAGTCATGTTGAAGAAAACCTAATATTCCTTCTGACTCTGAAACTATAATAAAAGACATTATTGTCAACTTCTATTCCTTAAGGTTAACCATTGGTAAAACATATTTTAGTAATTAATTAATGTGGTTTGGGGAAACACTTTTAACTCTGAAAAATTTGCTTTTTCAAACTGAAAACTGAAAAATTCTGTATGTTTAACTATATTTTGCTGTGTATGATGCATGCATTATTGTCTAAATTTTTGAGGGAAAAATAAGATTGTGCATTATACACGGGTAGTATGGCTCAAGAATGGGGAAGCCCAAAGAGCTTCCTGGGGTTGCCATGCCCTCCCACCTGAGCTCAATAGGTGCTCAGGGTTCCTGTCCAGGAAGATCCAGGATCCGAGAGGGATGGGCCAAAGTGGCCTCCACAGAGCACTGAGATCAAGGGAGTGGGTTGAGGCTATGTAGGGGCAATTGTAGACCTAGGTCCTGGCCACGTAGAGGTGACATGGGAGTCCTGGGCAGGCCCCAGGGACCCACCTGGCTGCTTC
>NW_003852398.1:45720098-45751227 GCF_000181295.1 Otolemur garnettii
GCTACTGGCCTCTCTATCACTTCACTGCTCCATCATCCATCACCATCAGGAGGTGGGATGTGTCTGCTGGATTTTACACACACCGAAGAATCTCATCTGAGTTACATTAGAGAGAAAATTGTAATTGTGTACATTTTCATTCTGAAAGTGTTTGCTTCTCTTTGTGTTTTCATTTTTTATTTGGGTAGAGAATGTGAAGCAGGGTCCTGGCACCAGTGCAGATGGGTGGAGCAGAGGAATAGGAATTTGCATGCCTGTAAGAGACTCAATATTCTAATGCAGAGTGTCCCCAGCATAGCTAATCAGAGGAAAACTGGGCCACAAAGTAGTTCAGGTGTTTAACCACCAAACATGGCATACTAAACTTTGTGTTTCTGATCTTTATGGATTTTGAAATTACAGAGTAGGAATTTGGGATCTGTCTTAATTAACAATGGTTAACCAGAAAACAAATGATGTTTTGGAAGGATAAATATTTTAAAATGCTTTACCTCCTCCACACGTAGCATCACAATCTTCCCAGCCTGTGTGTGTCCACATGAAAAGGGGCTCAGGTGCTTTAGAGCTCTGGTTCTCTGGGAGAGGATCCAGTGGGATAGTGTATTCATAGTGAAGACCATAGTTCTGATCCTGAAACAGGAGCACCTATAGTATTAAAAATGATCAAGGCACATGGATCAAACAAGAGTACATTCGGTGTGAAGCATAGAAATAAGGGTACTGACACTTTAAAATGCGTATTGCGTAGTGCTTGTGAGTTTCAGTTGTTGCTGATATATATTTCTTCTTATTCTTCTTTTTTTGAACAGGGTTTTACTCTGTTGCCCAGGCAGCTATGCAGAGGACAGTGTGAGATCATAGTCACAATAACCTCAAGCTCCTGTGCTAAGGCAATCCTGCCACCTGAGCCTCCCAAGTAGCCAGGACTGCAGGTACAATGTGACATCACTTATAAATGTTGATATTGCCATGCTTTTGAAAAATTAGAGCTGCATACTTCCCCCTGCACTAAAGACATCATGAAGAAAAGCTCATTTGAGTGAGATCAGAGATAACAAATCATTTTCTTCCAATCTGATGGACTAGACAGTTTCCCAAAGCCTGGTACATGTATAACTTTAGTGGGGGTGGGGAGGAGAGGTGGAAAAAAATATGTGTCCTATCTAATGTCAATATATGACCCATAATATAATGTGTAGACTTTCCACTCATGTAAAAAGAAAAGATGGACAGGAAGCCTCCGAGTCAGCAAAGGATGAGAATGGAAGACTCAGACTTTGGGGAACATTCCACTCCTTAAGGACAGAGAACTTCTAAACCAACTGAAGGACAAGAATTTCACTGCATGTGTGTTTATGTTTAACCTTTACTTTGGCAAGATTACTGATTTTCCATTTGTAGTAAAGATTACTTCATTTGAAAATAAATTTTCGTTGAAAGAAAATTTTAAGAAATATTAATTTAATAACTATACAGTTATATATATCCTTGTAAATAGTTCAGTAAAACAAAGGATCTATGGGAATGACTGAACTTTGGGCTACACTGGACTAAAGTATAAGGAGGAACTATATCTGTTTCTTTTTATTCTCAGCAGGTACCCAGTGCTAAGATCAGAACTGGATCATCATGGCCACTTAGGCATGCAGGGATATATGTATAAAAAAAGAGTAAATAAGAATATCTATTTCTTTGTAAATACATTTTTGGAAAATGTATCAAACTAGTCCTTGAAATATACCGCTTACATAGATCTGAGGATCTACGGAAACTATCTATATAATACCATGTGATGCTAAAAAATATATGGACCTACATTTTTAAATTTTACAAAATTACTAAGGGACTTTGTTCAATCATTAACCTGTATCTAGATAGTTGTAATGATAGGTTATGCAGAGTTAATACTCCATGAAATAAAATATAAATGGGCCCAAGGTTAAGTGTCTGAACATTTCTACTGGATTTTCTTTACTTCTTTGTCTCAAGGTTTTGTTCAACATATCAACAGAGTTACTAAGATATATTTTGATGGACTGGGGAACTAGTGTTCTGACTTTATGAAACAACTATATCAATAACAGAAGTAACAGCTTTTAAGTTCAAAAAGGCATAGCATACTGGGTACTAATTCTAAATACATCACCTTGCTTACTTTGGCTTAAATATCTTTTAAAAGCCAAAGTAAGATTTGATGTTGCCAATTATAAGAGACTTTTAGCCTAGTAAGTTTAAATAAAGAGAGTTTGAATGAGATTTTTTTTTTAATGATGGACTTTGCTTACAGTTATAACTGGTCTATTACATAGTTTTTAAATTGGTAAAATGACCATACACATAACATCTATTTGCCAACTTATTTAATTATGTAAATATGTGCCTATGTCTTCCTAATAAATTACCTTTTCATTGATAGAACTTTCAATTGTCCTTGAACATCTAATGTTGTTTTAAAACAGAGTCACTGGCTACAAAACCGTTAGCTTTTTTCTGAAGCCATTTGCGTTTGGCAGTATGCTTCACAAAAGGAAAGTGTGACTGGGCTGGAGTGGAGCGGCACACGCTGGAGCACGGGAGCAGAAGGTACTGCCTTTCAGAATTCAGTACCAGCTCTCAATCTGTAATAGTCATTAAAAAAAATATCTTAGAAGTACAGTTTCCCTTGGATTACTGAATAAATCCAGGTCACAGAGATGCCTTCTTTTAGACATAGTTCACTGACGTTAATTATGCTTCATGCTTCCAGGAAAAACCTTGGTAATTACCAGTCAGATTAAGGATTCTGCAGCAAGGAAACTCTCTCTGACCAGCACCAAGGTCTCACATTGACTGTTTTAAGATTTTGAATTAGAAGCTCAGCAAAAAAAAAAATGCCTTGGTCTTATTCCATTAAAAAAGTAGGTTACACTTATATAAGGCAGATAGCATGATGGTACTTTTCGGTAACACAATCATTAAAATACGTTTGCTGATAAAAATGTTCTTATAAGCGATCCATTCTGGAATGAGCCAGACATTGCTTATATACTGAATGTTTAGTCATTTCTCTCTCTCTAAATGGCAGAAGGCACCAAGTGCCCTTTCCAACTGAAATTAAATAAGAGGATCTGAAGGAATTTTGTGAGAGGCACAAAATAATTATTCATACTGTACGGAGGTAGATGATCCAAGGCAGTTTGGCATAACGGACTTGGATCTAAGCTTTACATCAGACAGGTAGCCTAGGGGAGTGAATGACACCTGGTTTGTCCACAGCTAATAACTTACTGGACAACACTGGCCACATTGCTTAACTTTTCTCATGCTTAGTTCATTTTAATCTGTACAATGGTGTAAGACTATAGATTACACGTGATTATCGAGAGGATTGAATGTGTAATGAATTAAAGCACTTTTGGACAGCATTTGATTCTTAGTGCTCCATGAATGGTGCATATCGTCAAGATTTAGAACAAATGTTTGCACACCACTCACCCTGCTCCCTTTATTCCTGCTGATAAAACCTATCAATTGTAGTTAGGTAAAACTTTGTATTCTAAACTGTCATGTATTGGCCCTTAGCAACAGGACCAGGTGAAAGATGTTTAGAAACACAGATCTCAGGTCTTACCCAAACCAAAGAGATCAGAATGTGCATTGTCACAAGTACCCCTGGGAATTTGCAGGCAACATTAAAGGACCTGCAACATAACACTGAATATCTAATGTTATTTAAAATAAGAAGCAAATGGACCAATAGGTGATGTGAACCTCTGGCTCCTAGTCTACCAACACAACAAATTTGTCTTAAATTGTGTGGTGATATTAAGTAATGTGGCACACCATGCTCCAAATAAACAGTCAATTTGTTGTGTTTCAGAGTTGTTTTATATGTGGACTCAAGGAAGTGTTGAAGGGCCTGAATTTTAGACTTTCTGCCACGAGGATGGAAAACCCTCCCCAGCTGTGTGTCCGGTCTCCTGGCTCCTGTGCCATTAGCACTAACCCCATTGTCAAGGTGAAAAGGGGCACCTGGACCTGTGACCAGCCTGGACAGAGTCCCATGGCCCAATCAGGAATTATTGTTCCTCCAAACTCTATATAACTTATACCTAACCCTTTACTACATAGTAAAAAACTTACATTTCACACATTCAAATTTTCATAATTTTTTGTAGGAATACATTAGCCTAGTAAAAAAAATATTAACTAGGAGCATGGCTGGATGTATTTATCAAATTATTTCCCCCTGGCAAAATAACATTTCATCAAAGGATTTTTATGCAGATTCAGACAATGGCCCTTTCATAGTACTCTTTTTATAGACATCACTCTGGTTAGTAAATGGACGCTTTTAGGAAAAAGAGGTTTCTTAGGATTCCCTAATAATGCATCTGTACTTTGAGTCTGTGAATTCTGTAAAATGTTTTATTCCTCTCATAATAGTTTCTGCTTTTAGATATTATGATTTAGAACACACTTTTTAAAAACCCTAAAAACTAATTTATTAAATAATTTTAAATGTCTTTTACTTAAATTTCCAATTTAACTTTGGAAAAAAGATTAGAAAAGCTGGAGTTGGAATGTCATGAGCCTTGGGAAGTCCATCATGCAATGCTGTCAATCCGTTCCCTCATACCAGGAGATGTAAAGGTGTTGTAGTGGGACCTTTGGCATAGATCTTCTCCCAGAGGCCTCGTCTTACATAATGAACGGAAGTTCCAGCTAAATTGAAGGTTCCAGAGTGTTCAATCTTCCAGTCACTATTAATAGACTGTTTGCCAGCATCCCGGAGAGCTATAAAGAGGTCAAAAATATAATGAGTATTATCGAGTCAGAATCATTGGTCAATATCCACTTTACATTGCTTTGTTAAAAGGATTCCATTCATTTATAAATTAATGGTTAGCATTCTCTGATGTAAAACTCTTTTTTTTTTTTTTTTAAGACAGAGTCTCATTCTGTTGCTCTGGGAAGAGTGCCATGGTGCCATCATAACCCAAAACAACCTCCGTCTTTGGGGCTCAAGTGATCCTCTTGCCACAGCCTCCCGAGTAGCTGGGAGTATAGACACCCCCCACAACGCCCAGCTAAGTTTTCTATTTTTAGTAGAAAAATAAACAAATACATGTGTTTAGCTCTTGCTCAGGCTGGTCTCAAACTTGTGAGCTCAAGCAATGCTCCCTCCTCAGCCTCCCAAAGAGCTAGGAGTACAGCCATGAGATAGCTCACCAGGCCTCTGATGTAAAACTTGAGGCATCTCTTTTCAGGAAATGTTCACAGTCATGGCAAATTGCCCAACATCTTCTTTTATCCTGAAGCTGTCTCCAGCCACATGTATCTTTGCCTCCCTCAACTTCCTTGGGCATTTGATGTCTGCACCCTTTATTTTGGCCTGTAGTCATTTGGTCTATATATATATTATGCCAAGGCTATGCATATCTGTTTTGTCTCTCCAGTGATCCAGTGAGCACCCCGAATACTGGCCTTACATCTAATGCACACTCTGTATGTCTCATGCACATTGGGGAAAGTATGTCATTAAGGAAGGATCATTAAACAATATGTTAACTAGCAGGTTAAAATGGCAGAGTTATATGCATTACAAAACAATTCAAAGACAACCTGTTGGTTCTAAACAGACTCAGTTTTTTTAACATCTCCCCACTGTGACTAACTGTTAACAACAACAGAAGATAGATACTACTTCTTACCCTTAAATAACCATCAGGATTTTGCAGAATAATGTTGTTTATATATATTTTTTTCTTTCTTTTATGAGCTGATCACTATTATTTAAATAAGATTTATGACATGGAGGTGAAATGGTACGGCTATCATTTTAAAATAAAGAGTCCGTTTTATTTTCCTCCAAAAGCTTTTTTCTTCTTCTAAAATTGAAACCATTATTTGGTTTCCAAATACAGGGTACCTGAAGATTCACTAGAAGCTTTTATGTCAAAATTATATGAAAACAGTTTGATAACTTAAGCTGATAAATCTTGCTAATTATTAAGCCAACCACCATTTATTTACTGGATGTTTGAGGGTTTCTAAGTTTTTATATTATAAACAATGCTTAAATCAACTCTATACTAACTATGTGTATATCTGAGCATTTCCCTTGAATAACACATCTAAAATTTGAAATTACAGAGACAAATATTTAAAGATTGTGAAAAAGTGTTTTGAACTAATTTCCATAAAGGTTGCTTCTATTCTTGCTCCTGTAACCGTAACAAAGGGTAACCATTTCTGAACCCCTCCCTGAAAGAAACTTTTCTCATCTAATAATCAAGATAGAATAATAAATCATCAAGTATCAGCTATAACTCAGGTAGGACTCTGAGTTATGGAACCACAAAATGAGTAACATATACGTTCTCTGCCCTCACAGAACTCATAACTTCAGTGGAGAACCAACTAGGCATTGAACGAGTCACGTCACTCGTGATAACCTGCTGATACTTGTGTGCAGGACTTCAGAAAGGCCTGCCTGCAGGATGCTGCTTGCTGAGGAAGTTAGCTAGAGGAAATACAGGAAGCAGAAAGAGAACCAGCAAGATGGAGGGTGCTCTGAGAGTTCACTGCAGCTTGATCAGGATCAGGACACAAGTGTGCATGAAGCCGAACTTGGTGACACAAATCACAAAAAGAAGGACTAGAGAGGTAAGTCAGAAATGGCCAGACCTTATAAGCTTTGTTAGTATTCTCAGAGTTTTCCTAAAAAAGACAAAAATTAAAATTCTTGAACAATCTTACATGAGAAATGGATTGTTGTAGGGTAAATTTAGATAGGATACAAGGCTAATGTAGCCCAATTGAAAGTAATGCTGGCTTGGATTAAGGTACTGGACAACAATATTAAGTCATAGTCAGGAGTAAAATTGATACAAATGGTCATCATTTGGTAGTCCTGGTTGATGTCAGGATTCTAGGGTGAGAAAACAGGTGGGTTTAGATGATAAATAATGAGATGGTAAAGCTATCAAAAAAATAGTCTTTGAGAAGAAACATCAGAAGTGTAGTTTTAAACAATCTATTATTTTTATAAGGGATCTCTTGTTTTATTGCTATTAACTTGAAGACTTTTTTCATTTACTTATTAGTTACACATGGATGTATTTTAGAAAATGCTAAATTGATAAAATAATAATTAATAATTTTGCCTAAAAGGCAAAGAATTTCCCAAATATCTATTAAATATTTTGAGGAATCTTTTTGGTGTAAATCTGGACTGTGGTCAGTACAATCCCATTTTTTTCCCCTGTGGTTTCAAGACATTTCCAGGACACAATTATAAAGAAATATTTCCTGAAAATATCCACTAAATGCCTTTCAAAAAACCCTTAGGGGTTTCTTGAGTATGAAATTTAAACTCAACTGGTACTTTTGACATTCTGTATTCCCCAGAAAATGGTACCCACATATATTTTCAAATTCACACACTGTTTTAGCTTAACAGCAACCTCAGATGAAGAATCAGTACTTTGTTTATGCAAAATCTTTTGGATTTTGTTTTTATTAATCAATTTAAAAAATGTGTTCTTAGAAATCTTATTTCTGGCTATAACTGAGTAACTGAAACCATATTAGCTGTCACACCATAAACAAAGAGAAACTCAACAGTGCCCTCAGACATTGTATAACTGACGAAAGAGAACTATGATCCCTAAGAGAACAAGTGCTATAATCTCCAAAAGTGCTTGGCTTTTTGCCTGAAGATATTGACCAGACCTCTCCCAGGAGGGAGAACTCACACAGAGGACAGATGATGAGGGCTTCAGTGAGATGCAGACACAGAGAATGGGACTCAACTTGACTAAACCAGGTGGAATCTGTCTTGTGGCGGACTGGAGAAGAACGAGCTACGCAAAGGTAGACCTCCCATAATCTGTCAAATGGTTCCTCTGAGCCTAGGGGTCATGTTAAACTGCAAACAGGTAGGCAGAACTCCTCAGAGCTGAAAAAAGAGCAAGAACCTGGGACCTCTAAATTTTACAACCTCTGGAGCCCACACAGGTAGGAGTGGAAGACACAGGAGTTCTACACAATCAGAGTGGAGAGCTCTTACTGAACAGTCTTTACTGGAGGACCTGGAAAGACTGTACATGAGAAATAAGGTTAAACTAGTTCCACAGCAAAGGCTCCTTTGCATATATCCTGTTGAAGACTTTAAAAAGTCTCGAGAGTTCTAGCTTATCTGCAAGTTAACCGTCCTGCACAATAAAACTCAAGAGTAAAATACCTCCATTCACCAATGCCATGTTAAAAGTGTCCAGTGAGCAACCAAAAGTACAAGGTCTGCAAACAAGTCAGAAACTGTGATCTATCACGATAAGGGGGAAAATCAGTCAATGAAACGAGATCCAAGAATGTCAGAGATGATAGCAATTATCAAACCGCTGAAACCTAATGAGAGGGATGATAGTGTTTAGGGTGTCCAGAGACAAAAAGGCATAGCATGTAGAGGTGGGAAGATTTCCGAATTCACTCGATATACCTTCAGAGCTAATACAAGCCAGAGGACAATGAAATAGCACATGTAGAGAGATAAAAATGAAATAAAATAAGACAAAACAAACATTTAGAATTCTGTAGTCAGTGAAGACATCCTTCAGACACAAATGCAAAATAAATTCATTTTCAAAGAAAATTTGTGAAATTAGCCTCTACAAAATATGTCAAAGGATGTTCTTCAGGCTGAAATGAAACGGTTCGTGATAGAAACCGGCACTTATAGGAAGGGAAGACAAATATTAGGTACTGGCAAATGGATAAAAAAGAAAATATTTATTCCTATTAAAACCATTTATAGCGTCATTGATTAAAGCAAGATGATTTTTGTGTTTAAAACATATGTAGAAGCAATCAATAGTACCAAAAGTTTAATCTCTGAAAAGATTAAATAAATGATAAAAGTCCAGTTTGCCTGATTAAGAAAAACAGAAAGATAAAAATTTAAAATATAGAAATTAGAGATGTGATATTGTTCTTAGAGAGCTTATGTGATGAGAAAATATTATAGATGATTTTAAGCCAATACATTTGACAAGTGAAATTTGACAAGCTGGAATTTTAAATCTTCCCACAAATAAAAATTTAATATGTAAACATCTAAGTAAAATTACTACGGGTCTGACACAAAATATACTAAAAATAGAAATGGAGGGGCACACGTTATTTCTGATGTACAAAAAAAGTTATTTTTCTTAGGGTGGGTAATAAATATGTTCATTTTATTGTGTCCAGTTAAGAATACTTATTTATTTCTGTTAAATATTTAAGAAAATTACATTTTTCTATTATCTTTTTATTTTTACATATACATGTGATCAATAGGTTTCCACTTTTTGCCTTCACAGAATTAAAAAGGCTTAAAATTTACCAACAGCAACAATGTTTAAGATAAGGACTAGAAACAAAACAAAAACCTCGTAAAGAATGAATGAAGATATTCACATGCAGAAAAGAAATCAGATGATTGCTGCAATGTAGTATTAAGCAATAACAATAATAGTAACGCAAAGAAAATAACATTCACATTGTCAAGTAAGAGTATGACTACAATAGAATGCTTTGACTCTGAGGTTCAGTATAGAGTCATCAATTAACTTACTATTTTTTTTCCAAATCTCAAAAAATAGATAACTAATATTTATGAATAAAAATAAAAGATAATTTCAAAAAACAGATCATGCCCAATCTTATAGACAATAGAAAAAGAAGAAATACTTCAAAATCATTCTGCTTAATATGGATACATCTGATATTAAAATTGGAAAAAAATATTATTACAAAGGGGAAATTACAAACGTAATTCACTTTTAAATGAGGATGCAGTATTCCGTATACTAAACAACATATTAACAAGTAAAAATTAATGTTTAAGTGATGTACTTTAGTTAAAGTTGAATCCAATTTATGTGAAAATTTGTCACTATTTTTTTTCCTTGTCCTTACCATCACTCCCTCCCTCCATCTCTGTCTGCTCACCCCTTCCCCCATGCTCCACCATGTCACTAATTGTCCTCATATCAAAGTTGAATACATAGGATTCATACTTCTCCATTCCTGTGATCTTCACTAAGGATAATGTGTTCCACCTCCATCCAGGTTAGTACAAATGCTGCAAAATCTCCATATTTTTTAATAGCTGAATAATATTCCATGGTATACATATACTATAGCTTGCCAATTAAAATTACATTTTAATAGAGGTTGTATAAATATATACATTTATTGAAAATGTTTTCTATGAAACTATAGTTTTAGATTTTTGTTTGTTTCTTTTTTTTGAGATAGAGTCTCGCTATGTTGCCCTGGGTAGATGCTGTGGTGTCATAGCTCACAGAAACTCCAACTCTTGGGCTTAAGTGATTCTCTTGCCTCAGCCTCCCAAGTAGCTGGGACTACAGGTGCCCGCCACAACGCCTGGCTATGTTTTTGTTGTAGTTGTTTTAGTTCACCCAGGCTGGGTTCAAACTCACCAGCCTCGGTGTATGTGGCTGGTGCTGCAACCACTGTGCTATGGGTGCCGAGCCTGAAACTATAGTTTTATGTTTGAAAATGAGTTTATTACAAATATTTTTCTCTGCAATTGTGGATTTCATCATATTTATTTTCTCAATGGTGTCTTTCAAAGAGAAACAGTATTATTAGTTCAAGCTAATATATCCTTACTTTTAGGGTTAGTAATATTGAAAAGTAGTAAAGAATCATTAGTTACCACAAGGTAATGAAGATTTTGTGTTTTAGAGTTTGAGTGTTTTTGTTTAGATCCCTAATCCGTTTTGTGGTAATTCTGTTTATAATGTGAGGGTGGGGCCAAGGTTCCTTTCCCCTTTTTGTTTTCTATATAAATACGGAGTTGTTTAGCACCATTTCTTTAGAATGCAGGTTTTCCCATTCGTTACCTCAATACTTTGACTGAAGTCAGTTGACTTTATAACTTTGTGTTTAATTTCTCACTATGATGATGAATTTGTCAATTTTTCTTCTTTTTTTTTTTCTTTATAGTTTTGGAGTTATATTCTTGAGTGCATATAATTTTAAAATTGCAATACCTTTTCGATGAATTGATTTTTTTTGGTAATTATTTTATGGCTTTCACAAATCTCAAGTCTTTTTTCTTTTTTTTTTTTTTTGCTTTCAAGTGAATATCGACTTACATCATCATCATCATCATCATGGTATGTGTTTTTCAGGAAGAGTTCTCTGTTCGTTAATGTCTAGTATTCTGAATCTTATGTTTTATATATTGTCTCTTTTGGACATGATATATCTGGATTATTTGCAAAATTTAACCTGACAATTTTTGTCTTTTAATTACAGATTTTAGACTTTAAGTGTTTATTAAAATCATTCTCTTTTGATTCATTTATGCCATCTCATCTTGCATTCATTTTTTCTTACTTGCCATGTCTTTCTTTTATTTGTTTCTTAGTTTCAATTGATTAAGTTACACTTCCAAAAATTATATTTGTTTCTTTAAAAAAATGTGCCTAGCCAATTTTATAGTCATACTTTTATTTTTGTTTTTTGTTGGAGACAGAGTTTTGCTCTGTCATCCAAGCTAGAGTGCCATGGTCAGTCTCAGCCTAGCTCATAGCAACTTCAAATTCCTAGGAGTAGCTGGGACTATAGGCGCATGCCACCATATCTGACTGATTTTTCAATTTTTAAGTAGACACGGAGTCTTACTTTGCTCAGTCTGGTCTCTGAACTCATGACCTCAAGCAGTCCTCCTGCCTTAGCCTCCTAGAGTGCTAGGATTATAGGCATGAGCCACCACACACCTGGCTTTCATCTTCTTTACTTTTAGTTTTAAATCCCGATTTTATATTTTTCAACATTTTAGCCATAATTATTTTTATACTCTCTGCACATGACACAAATTTATCCATCTCATTCTGCTCTTTATTTATTTGTATTTTGCTCATGAAGTCTATTTCCTTTTGCATTTTCTGATTTTTGTTTAAAATCACTAAATTATATTTGTTGGAATTTATAGATTTTTTGAGGCCTGATTTGAAGATGCATTCTTTCAAAAAGGACTTACATTTGCATAGATCAGCCACCTTGGTACCCACCTTAAAATAAACTTCTTGAGGATTTGGGACTACACATTTAGGGTAAATTGGTGCTGCAAATACGTATGAGGGTTTGCTTTGCTGTGCTGTATAGATCCTCAGGGACTACTTGTTTTTATCTCCGGCTAATATTAATGCTGAAGTTAATACAGACACATTTTCGTTCTTTCTCCTTTTATGGTGCAGATTTATTTCTCCCTCCCTTTAAGCTGAACCTACATTCCTGTGGAGTTCTTGCTTTATCCAAGGCTGTCTTCTAAGAGTTCCCACTTTACAAAGGGCTTAGGCTTTGTTTTCTGGCCATAGAATCTTTGTGATTTGCAAAGTCCGAACTTGGTTACCAGGATTAAACATAAGTGGATCTTCAGAGTCAGCCTAATATTCTGGCTTCTTGTTTTCACTCTGGTGTTGGCATCTAAAAATTCCTTAATTTCTTTCCAGTTCAGAGGTATTATGGAGTAAAAGCCTGTGTCCCCTCAAAATTCACACTTTGAAACCCTACACCCTAACGTGATGGTATTAGGAGGTGGGATCTCCAGGAGGTAATTAGGATTAGATGAGGTCATGAGAGTGAAATCCTTATGAATGGGATTAGTGTTCTCATAAGGGTCCCAAGAGAGTTTGCTTCCTCTCTCTGTCATGTGAGGACACAGCTAGAAGTTGGCTGTCTCTAACCCAGAAGGGGGTCCTCCCCAGAACCCAGCGATGCTGGCACCCTGACCTCAGATTGCCAGAACTGTGAAAAATAAATTCCTTTTCTTTATAATCCACTCAGTCTATGGTACTTTGTTATAGTAGCCCAAAGTGACTGAAATAAGAGGTAAATTATTAAAGTGGGTTTTTTCCTATTACATTTTGCTCATTTTAAATTGTTTTCAGTAAAAGATTTGTCACAGTGTGTGCACACTAAACTGCATGGAAGGTCAGTTGACTCATGCGACCTTTGTGAGACGGTTTTTATTTATGTATTTATCTATTTATTTATTTAAGAAGAGGTTTTGCTCTGTCACACAGGCTGCATTGTGCTGGCAGGATCAGAGCTCCCTGCAGCTGGGAACTTCTAGGCTCAAGTGATCCTCTTGCCTCAGCCTTCCAAGTATCTAAGACGACAGTCACATGTCGCCATCATGCCTGGCCATTTTTGAGATTAAAACAAACAAACAAAAAAACAATCACAAGCTATAATGATTTTGTAAGGATAACACACGGTTATCTGCAGTACTCTTTAAGGCTTTTTGATAAATTATTATCAAAACAATACTGCCATAATCTTTAGACTAGCAGATAAAAATTTATTGTAAGAACACAGTTCTAAGAAAGTAAAGAAAAAGAAGAATTGTATGGGGAGAAACCTAAATGTTTCCTGTAGCATGAAATACAGTTTGACATAGATAAGGTCATTTGTGTAGGAGTGATCAATTTGTAAATGTTTTATTTTACTTTTACTTTTCTAAAGCCGTTTCTGGTGGAAATTTCCAATGACTTCCTTCCTATGCCCAAAGGAGCCTTTAGGACATGTGATTTATGATATGTATCCATTTGGCAGGGCTTGAAATCTAGGATTTTAATATGGTGTCATTTATTTTTTTTCTCCCAAGTTCCCTTCATCCAGCTGTCCCATGTCAGTATATAGCACTGCTATTTGCCAGAAACCCAGAATTTATCCTTGCATCTTCATCCTCTGTCAACACTCACATCCATTTTTCAACAAGTTCTAATAGTTCAAATCCTTTATCTTCTCTGAAACCCATTTTTATTCTCTTGACAAGTTTATACAAGTGGTCACTTTCCCTCCATTCTCGCAGTTTTCTACCAATTTATCAGGGTAATTATTTTTCTGAGTCAGCAAATGAGGAAACTGCTGGCTCTTGAATAAGTATGCTAACATATTAGTATTTGCAGTATTGATTTAATCTCCAAGTAGCATTCACACCGTTTAGGAGAATAGATGCTGTTTCTTTATATCAGAAAAAGACCCTGCTAGCTTAGACTTAGTGCTATAAACAAGGAGAACTGACGATAATTAAGACCAGACACTTGAGACAGATATGTGATTCACGTGTTAAATTGAATGGTCTTTTTGTAAGTGTCTGGGGACTTATGTTGAGAGGTCTGTAGCAGAGAAAGAGGATGGGATTTGGCAGAATAGCAATTAGAAGAGAAAAAAGTCATTTCATGATTTTCGTCCTTCTGAGTTAAGTCCATATAATAAGTTGGTCACATTTGTTTAAAGGGGGGAAAAAGAGGTTATGGGGGGGCGTTATAGGAAAATGTGTTCAAATACAATATTTACCTTAAAAACATAAATACTGCATGGAAGGCAATGAGTTTTAAAAGAGGAAAAATTAAAAAGAAGCTGTAGGGTTTACAGTCTAAAAATCCAGATGCCATGGCCAGACTCTCTGGGTTCAGATTTAAGATCATTGCTTTTTAGATGTGTGACACCAGGCAGGAAATTTAGTCTTTGTTTTTCTATTTCCTCATTTTGAGGATTGGGAAATTAGCAGTGCCTACTTCATGGAGGTATTGTGAGTATTTCTTTAATGGGTATATGTAATTCACTGGTCTATATGAAACATTAAGCAAGTGTGAAGCATCTGTTCATAAAAAAAAAATTCACTCAGAAAAATCTATGATTTCTGTGTGCCAGACTCTGTTTTAGTTATTGCACACAAAGCACCGAACAAAATGTCTTCAAGAATTAACAGCGGAGATTGGCAATATAAAAGCAAGGACTGTAAACAAAAAATTCAAGGATTATGTAATAGGGAGTGGTTTGTTAAAAGTCACAGTGTATATAGAAAGAAACCAATGGGATTCGTTGATGTATCATATTAGGGTAATAAAAAAGGTGAATGGACTCTATGTTTTGGCTTAAAATATGAGATACAAATTAGCGGATGTGGTAGACTCAGTAATGATCCCCTGCCCCTAAATCTATCCATATTTCTAAAAGTTACATATTATACAAAATACCTCTAAGACCACACACTTATAAAGGTAGAAATCAGTAACAGAAGGAAAACTGGAAAATTCACAAATTTATGGAAATGAACCAACACCCTCTTAAATAACCAATGAATCAACGAAAAAGAAATCACAAGAGAAATTTTAAAAATATCTGGAAACAATGGAGAAAAGAATCTGTATTTAAAAAACAGCACTGGGAGAACTGCTTAGCCACATGTCGAAGACTAAAACTGGACCTGCTCCTCTCACCACTTAAAAAAATTGACCCTTGCTAGATTTAAAAGATTTAAATTTAAGACACAAAACAATAAAAGCCCTAGATGAAAGTGTGGGAGAAACTCTTGACAAAATTGCCCTGGGAAAAGATTTTATGATGAAGAACATTTAGGCAATTGCAGCACACCAAAAATAAATACATGGGATATGATCCAATTAAAAAGCTTCTGCACAACTAAGGGCACAACAACTAAAGAAAATAATCAGCCTTCAGAATGGGAGAAGAAAGATATTTGCATGCTGTAAATATGACAAAGGGCTGATAATTAGACTCTATAAAGAATTCAAATTAATCAACAAGAAAAGACAACCCATTTATAGATGGGCAAGAGACATGAACAGAACCTTCACTGAAAAGAACAGATGAATGGCCAACAAACACATGAAAAAATACTTATCATCCCTAATCATCAGAGAATGCCAATCAAAATGACCTTGAGATACTACCTAACACCAGTGAGAACAGCCCACATCACAAAGTCCCAAAGCTGCAGATGCTGGCATGAATGTGGAGAGAAAGGAACACTTTTACCCTGTTGGTGGGATTGAAAACTAACATAGACTCTTTGGAAAGAAGTATGGAGAATCCTCAAAGAGCTATAAGTAGACCTTCCATTTGATCCTACAATCCCATTAGTAAGTATCTGCCCATAAGAACAAAAAGAATTTTACAATGAAGACATTTGCATTAGATTATTCGTGGCAGCACAATTCATAATCGCCAAGATGTGGAATCAACCTAAATGCCCAAAAGCACATGAATAGATTAATAAATTGTGGCACATGTATACCAAGGAATACTATTCAGCCATAAAAAGATGGAGACTTTACATCTTTTGTACTAACTCTAACTCGGATGGAGTTGAAGAACATTTTCCTCAGTAAAGTATCACAAGGATGGAAAAGCAAGTATCCAGTGTACTCGATACTCATATGAAAACAAGAGAAGAAAAACGGCACACTCACCTGAAAGAGAAACACAATTAAATTCAAGTGGGGTGAGTGAGGGAGAAGGGAGAGGTGAGGAAGGAGAATTGGCAAACTCCCACCTAACTGGTACAATGTAAGGGTATATAGCACACTTCCCGGGCTTACAGCTCACCTGCAACTTGGACTTTGCCTGACAAATACAAACAATGAAACCTAATTGTTTGTGCCCTCATAGTCATCTGAAATTTAAAAAAAGAAAAAAATAACTGGATATAAATAAAAATGAAAACTCAATATACCAAAACTTATGGGACACAGAAAAAAATAGCTCTAAGGGGGAAATGTAAAACTATAGGCTCTTACATCAAAAAAGAAGTGGACCAGCATGGTGGCTCATGCCTTTAATCCCAGCATTTTGGGAGGTCAAGGTGGTAGGACCGTTTGAGGCCAGGAGTTTGAGACCAGCCTGAGCAACGTAGCGAGACCCCATCTCTATAAAAAATAAAATAAAAATTAGCTAGCCATGGTGGTGCATGATTTTAGTTCCAGCTACTCATGAGGATGCTGCTGAACTTCAGCCTGAGTGAGAGTGAGACTTTGTCTCTGTTTAAAAAAGAAAGAAAGAAGGAAGGACTTCAAATTAATAACTATTTTAGAACTTAAGGAACTGAAAAAGAAAAGAACTGAGTCCAAAAGTAACAGAAGGAAAAAAATCATCAAGATTAAAGCAGAGAGAAATGAAACAGAGAATAGAAAAACAGTAGAGAAAAATCAACAAAACCAAAAGATGGTTCTTCGAAAAGACTAACAAAACTGAAATTGATAAATCTTTAGCTAGATCGACTAAGAGAAAAAACAAAGACAAATTACTAAAATCAAAAATGAAAGGGGGGGGCATTATAACCAAAGCTATGGAAATAAAAAGCATTATGAAGGTACGGAAAACAACTGTCCAGCAACAAACTCGATAAACTAAATTAAATAGACAAATTCCCAGAAATATCAAACCTACCAAGATTAATCATGAGGAAAAAGAAATCCTATAGACCTATTACTAGTAAGGGGATTTAATCAATAATCAAAGAAAACATAAGAAAAGTCCTGGACTTGGTATCTATTTGTATATGGTGTTAGGTATGGTATGGTATGTGGTGTTATGGTGTTAGGGACGGTATAAGTTGATTTTTTCTTTATATGGCTACCTTGTTTTCCCAGCATCATTATAGAAAAATACTGTCCTTTCTCCGCAGAGTGGTCTGGGTACCCTTGCTGAGAATCACTTGACCATATATGTGAGAGTCTTATTTCTGGGTGTTCCTAGATATAAAAGTCCTATTTCATTTGTCTGTATGTCTGTCCTCAGGCCAGTACCATACTTTTTGATTACTGTAGCTTTAGAAATAGTAGTAGGTTTTAAAATTAGGAAGTGTAAGTCTACCATCTTTTTTCTTCTTTTCTAAGATTGGTATGACTGTTGTGGGGTATTTGATATCCCATATAAATGTTATGATGGTTTTTTGTATTTCTTCAAAAGACGTCATTGAGATGTGAATGTATTTTATTCCACTGAACTCATTGAACTTTATACTTAAAACAATTGACAGTAAATTTTTTGTTAGTAAAGTGTCATAAGAATGGAAAAGCAAGTATCTAATGTAGTGTACCACAATAAAAGTGTTATTGAGGGAAAAAAAATTGATATCCATGTCCTATCCCTGGAATCAATAAATGCTATTGCTCTGGTCTGAACATTTGTGTCCCCCCAAAATTCATGCATTGAAATTTTAACCCCAAGGTCACAGTGTTAGAAGGTAGACTCTTTTGAGAGGTGATTGGGTCATGAGGGATTAATGCCCTTTTAAAAGGAGACCCTAGAGACTTAGCTAGCCCTTTCCACCATGTGAGGACATAGTGAAAAATAAAAAGGTGCCAACCATGACTCAGGAAACGGACCCTCACCAGGCAGGGAATCTGTTAGCACCTGGATCTTGGACTTCCCAGCCTCCAGAACTGGGAGAAATAAATTCTATTGTGTATAAGCCACCCAGGCAATGGTAGTTTTATAGCCGCCTGAAGGAACTAAGATATATGTTGCTATCTTCTATGGCACATGAAAAAGCCTCGAAGATACTAAAAATATTGATGGGGAGGAAATTATCCTGGATAATCCAGCTGGGCCCTAAATGCAATTACAAATACGCTTATCAGAGGGAAGAAGAGGGAGAGTTGAACATGAAGAAAATGAGGTCATGATGATACCATACAGGCAGATATTAGGGTGATGCAGCCACAGCAAAGAAATGCTGGCAGCCACCAGAGCTGGAAGAGGCAAAGGAGGGATGTTTCCCTGGAATCTCCAGAGACACGGCTATAGAGAAGACACTTTGATTTCTGGCTTAGTGAAACTGATTTTGCACTTCTGACCTCCATAACTATAAGAGAATTAAATTTCTTTAGTTTTAAATAACCAAGTTTTCAGGAATTGTTACTGCAGCTACAGGACAGTAATACAGTGACATTCATAGTATTGCAGTGGGGAAAATTAAGATAAGAACGTGTTTCTGTGTGGGGTAAAAATCAAACTTTTCGTTTAGACTTTCCATTTTGAACTTATTATTCCTAATGTGCCAAGGAGACATCTGATAATTTACATTGAATAAACATGTAAAACAATAGAGCTAAATGCGATTCTCTAAGGCAGTGGTTCTCAACCTTCCTAAGGCCTCCACCCTTTAACACAGTTCCTGTAGGTTGCGACCCACAGGTGGAG
Organism: Otolemur garnettii; assembly: GCF_000181295.1. Classification (NCBI taxonomy): domain Eukaryota; kingdom Metazoa; phylum Chordata; class Mammalia; order Primates; family Galagidae; genus Otolemur; species Otolemur garnettii. The sequence continues at coordinate 45,739,116 of NW_003852398.1, forward strand.
AAATGCTTCTCTAAGGAGAGGGTACGGCAGAGAGAGGGGAGGGCCCAGAACTGGTCCGTATAGTATGAAAATATTTGAAGAAGCTGAGGATCCAACAGACCAGAGGTGAGAGGCCTCCAGTGAGGGAGAAGAGCTCACAGTCTTAAAAGCCAAAGGATGAAGGTAATTAACAGAGGTCGACACTTTTAGAAGTTGTTTAAAGGTCAAATGACATTGTATTTGCCAACGTGGAGGGTATATGTTAACTGTGAAAAAGGAAGTTACTCTGTCCAGGGAGACAAAGTAAGACAGAGTTGGGTACACTGGCATGTGGGGAATTAGAACGAGCAGAGAAACATCCCTCTGAACAGGTAAAACTGAATAGTTCATTATGCTACACGCCATGTGACGAAAACTCATAGTAGAATCTAAAACTTTATAAAACTGTGAAAATGCCATTTGCAACATCCATATTCCGTTCTATCTTGGACAAAAGGAAACATACTCAAGTGTAGTAGCCGATTATCTGCTACTGAAATTGTCTAGATGGAGCCTAGTGCCTCCAAAATGCGGGTATTAGGAATTTAGGCTGATTTACTTGCACTGAAAATGTATTTAAAAGCCATAGTAAGTAAAAGTGGACAAAATTTATATAATGGTAAGAACAAACTAATGTGTGTGTTACGTGATAAGGAATTTATTTTATTGTCCCTATCTTCAAAATTTCCTACAACCCAAGCAAATGCTAATGTAAAAAAAAAATCAATCTGAGTGCAGACTACATATTTTTGATATTGCAGAGTAGAAACAATCTCCCAAGATGTGTTGTTTTCCATGCACGAGGGATTTCCCTATTGGGACATTACTGCTCGTTTGAGAAAGCATAATGAGGACATTATTTTTGTTAAGAAAATAGAAGGCTTGAGAGCTTTTAAAAGATAATATAAACACAATGTTATAATTCTGGAAAATTATTTAGTCTTCTGCATGACCTAATCATATTAGATCTCTCTATCTGTGGATGCCATGACCATCAAAGTTCATTTCACATGACTTAAGTAGATTGAAACTTCACACATAAACAAGTGGATTTTGACAACTGTTTCTTTTTATATTTAAAAATTATTAATTCTCCTAATTTAAGTATTCAAATAACTATGTGGTCCTTTACACACTTAAAAATTTAAAAATACTTTCTTTAATATATCAGTTTTCATAAACTAGAGCAAGAGAAAATCCTTTTCTACTTAAAGTTCAAGTCCTTTTAACATGTAGAAAAATATTTTTGATTTTCTAATTCTAAAATAATTGTTATGGATATATACATATACGCACATACATACATGCAATTAATATGTATATGTGTATATGAATGATGTATATATATGAAATAAATACATCTATGAAATATGTTATATGTGGATATAAACATAATATAAAACATACCCAAATCATTCAAAGAGGTTTTTTTTTTCTTTATCATGTGGAAGCAATTTATACCCTTCAAAAACATATAGACAACAGATTACTTTTGCTCCTGGGAAGGCCCTTGGAGAGAAGGAAAGAAATTCCTACTTGATACGACAAGAGGTGCTTCCTAGGAATTTCAAACATGAAACTAGGAACAGATTAACTTCCTCGTCACCATAGAATTCTCAGGGTAGGGAGCTGGGCTCGTACTTGGGTCTTCTCTGTGTCTGTAACGCGGGTTACCTAAATAGCTATGTGCCGGCTTTTCCTCCACAACCTTGATTCTTCTCGCTCCAGCAGGTATCACCAGCACTTCCACGTAACCTGCAAGAGCAAGGGAAGCATGAAATGAATCTTGAGGTCTGAGAAAAGCTCTTTTCTTCATAGATTTGCTTTTCTTTTTCTGTTGGTTTTTGTTATTGCTGTGATACTTTGATGCCTAGGTAAAAAAAAAAAAAAAAAGAAACTTTTTACATATAAAAACTGTCATAATTTCAAGTGAAAAAATGTCTTGGAAAGATGTTGAGCCTATAGCACTATTAAGAACAAATAGGCAATTGTATTTTATGTACAAAAAAGCTTGCTGTGGCTGATACCTTATGAATTTTGAAGAGGAAACTGCCCCGTGGAACAGCCTGGTTAGAGACACAGTGTTTCTTGGAACAGGGAAAACAACCTCTGATTCTGCTCTGGGAACTCCTTTAAGTGAGACAGTGTGGAGCAAAAGCACTCAGAGCTGCAGAGAACGCAGCTGGCCTGGACCAGGTCCCTGGAGGAGTGAAGTATAGGGCAGAGAGACTAAGCGTTCCTCAGAGCAGATGGACAAATGGTTTTGAAACTGGAGCTGGAAACAAGTATAAGCACACACCAAGCAATTAAGTGTCACCTCCGAGGTATTAGACAGTCAGAGGCAAGACAGAAATGCAAGGCGCTGCTCAGGAAAAGATTCTTCAGCAGAGGTTAGGGATGTAATGCTTACAGTGAAATAAAATAAGATGAAGTCGGATAAGAAGGAATGTGCAAAAAATGTCAGAATCAAGATTTCACTTAGGCCAGAATAGTGATAGATGCCTACTTTTGGCTCAATAGTTGTGTTTTAAAATTACATGAATACGATACTTAATATTCTTCTTAGTATTTCTGTGCAAATCCATATCTATGCAAAAGTATAATTTAAAAATTTTAAAAGGCATAAGAGCTCATTCTAGAATCATCCCTTCTTTATTTATTATTCAAATTCCTGAATTTTACAGGAATTATTTACAGTGTTTGGCAAATAACAAAAGGTAGCATATACCCCACCTGCTGGCTGTAGCTAGTATTAGACGCATATGTTTTTGAGATCATAAATTTCCATTCAAGAACCCTGCTGAAATAATCAACCATTGAATGGCATATTTTCAGTAACACCGAACCATTTACAGTAACACCAAACATAAAAGAATTATCACTCTGTTACATGGGCAAAATGGGTAACTAAGAAAATAGAAACAAATTCTTATTAGTTATCGGTCCACAGAGTAAGGTGAGATGGTCTCTGCTCTTAATGAGTTTATAGTTGAATTGAAAGGACGAGGCATAAATACTTTATATAAACAAGAGATAAGTAAAAATGAAAAAATTAAAAATTTTCATATTAAAAAGATAATATGCAAAATGTTTGAGTAATTCCCTGCCAAAGAATATAAAGTTGTTTAAGTTACCCCCTTTTCTGATCACATAATCACTCCAAGATCCACTGCTATTTTTACTTAGAGAGTTGGGATTATTTTCCTGTTAAATGATTACATATTTTCTCACATTAGAGAAACACAGGCATCAGCCAGCTTTGTTATGATTCAGAGAAGAGAACAATTCATATAAGTTTCTTTTAAAAAAGCTTCATAAAGAAGTAAAAAGGTGAACTTGCCTTTAGAGAATGCATAGGATTCAGATATATACAGGAAAAGGATGAGTTCCCTGTATGTAAAAAAGAGCCAAAGATACATGGCGCTTTTAGAGGTAGTTGAATAAAATGATTCTGATGAAATGAAATGGTGTAGGAAGGTGGTGCTATTAAAGAGAGTTAGAAGGAATACCCAGGAGAATGAGCTGATCCGTTGTTTGAAGCTACTGAACGTTCTCTAGCAAGGATCTTGGTAATCACACCTGGTTTGGAGAAGCTTTGTCTAACAGCGACATGCAGACACACAGTGATACCACAGAGCTGTGGATAACAATATGAGGAGGCTAAGGTTGAATTCCAGGAGTGGTAGCGGCTAAGGCAGAAAATGCAGAAGGCAATGTGAAAAAAAAAAGTTTCTGAATTTGGGAATTAATAGAATATGGGGAATAAACATCGGACGTCACGTTTCATTATTAACAATGTGAGAACGGGGCCACTGTGCACAGGGATGTGGAAGTCAAGAGCAGAATCATTTAGTTTTGGTACAAGTTGATAACTTTATCTTTGCAATTTGTATTTAACTAAATGATACGACGCATTAGTAAAAGTGTCTAGTAAGAGCTTTGGGACATCTGGAACGCTAGAGAAAGGTTGATGTACCTTTGAGAGGCATCCTTGAGAGAGATGGTGACAGTCACAGTTTTAAAAAAGAGATTAAAGAGAGTTTTAAAAAAGAGATTGAAAATAAATCAGGAAGTAAAGCAGGGAAGAAATAATCCTGAGGAGGAAATCTGGTCTGATTTGGGTAATTGGATCCTATGGATGGGAAGATCTCCTAAAGAGTTGCTGACCAACTCTGCCAAAAGCTGTACAGCAAAGCTGAGATACCAGAGAGAAAGGTGGCGAGGGAGAGTCCCCTGGATGCTACAGTCAGGAGGTGACTGTTAATCCCTCAGCAAACATATCTAGTAAAAAGTGTTAGGAGAAGATAGTAAGCGTCAGTTCGTCAAAAATGAAACCTACTTAGAACAAAGTAGAGGTAGTATGTGTAAAATCCTGTTTAATGGTACACTCATAGGTATGTTGTACATTAGAGAAATAGTTTTATCAAAGTTTATGGTTATAATTAGAACAATTTTCTGTTATTGATTAGGAATGGTTTAGAGGAAGGTGAGTTAGACAGATTTTAAAGAAGAAAGAGAAGCAAAAATATGTTAAGCAAAGACATATGAAGAGAGAAAACCCATGATGAGGATTAGATATTTTTCAGTAAATAAGCCATTTGGCACAATCAAGAATGTACATTTTTGAAGAAGTGGATAAAAGAGTAGCTATTGCCTGACCAAGAAGTTGGAACAAGAACCAGTGATGTCAATGTCATAAATTTGATCCTCATTTTGAACAGTTTTCTTTGCTTATGGGAACACTGTATTTTATATCCAGAGATCCCATTCTTAATCAGCCATCTTAAAATGCTAATAGCAATGATCATTTTCACGGTGGTAATAATGAAACAATAAGTGCCATCTTTTGAACAACCGCTATGAGTTAATCACTACTGTATTTACTTTGTGATTTATTACTTTGAACCATAACAATAATAGCCAAGGCCGATATTCCATTTCTCATTGAAATGAGGGAAGAGATGAGAAACTAGAGAGAATATACACTTTTCAACAGTAATTAGCTAATCCAGGCTTCGAGCTCAGATCTGTCCATTTCACTATTCACTTCCTGCCAAGACCTACAGCTACCATTTCCTGAAATAGAATAGAGTAGTTGACAAATTGCTACACACTGCTTCAAACAACCGACCAAACGAGAACTGGAGCGTACCCTCGGGAGGGTATCTTCATATTCTCAAACCAAGAATAACGCATGTATGCCTATTCCGTGTTCTTCTTAGTACATACTGATCATTATATAGTTCTGCAACTGGCCAGATACACAATTTATCTTAAAAAAGTATCATTTGGCTAAGCAAGTTAAAGTGAAAGACATGATAAACTACTAAGAAAAAAATACCCTTAAGTTTATTTTCTAGGTCCAACAAAAATGGTTCGGCAAACTCTACATAGAGCACAGGACTGAAAACACCCTCGTGTCTCTGCACAAGTGTTACACAACATATACAGTGCGCGTGGCCAATTGGACGAATGAGGCTGAAGGCCCTTCAAGACATTCTAGGAAGTCCATAAACTATAGGGATAAAATTGTCTCAAGAGAAATGGATACAACATTCCTAAGGTCACAGGGAGAAGGGGCTCATGATAGAACAGATTCATACTTTTTTAAAATTTAAAGTTCAGAACAATGTTTCCTTGTTCATTAAAGTTGCAAATATGAATGCGTCACACACTCTGCTGATAATTGTAAGCAAAAATTTGGTGTTAAACAAAAATATTGTGATATTCTTCTTCACTAAGCTTCAAGTCCAGAGGGAAAGGAAAGACAAATGAATGCCAAATTGTAAGTATAAGTAGAACTATGCTGAATTAGATAGGAATAGGCCATTACAAAAAAATCATTCAATACTCATTTAGTACCCTAGTCATTAATGAGAGGAAGCAAAGGTTGCTCAGAAATCTCTTCACTAAAGAAGCGACATTTGAAGCGAGATCTAAGGAGTGTCTAGGAATTCACACAGGCAAAGCCAAGAGGAAGGTGTTAGAACCATATTGGGAAATGCAAGGTGTTGGGGTGGTGGACAGAGGTGTAGAGGTGAGAGGGAGAGGGTGGCAAGGAGGGGAGACCATGGTTAGGTCAAGCACCTATAAGAATTTAGAGAAGGAAGGGGACCTTGGTGTGAGATGAGGCTACGGACAACCCTATACAGGACGTGAAGGTCTCTTCCTTGTGAGACCCTTTCAACAAAGGGTTATAAGGAAGAATGGGATGTTATTCATCTTTAATATTTCTAGAATCTTAGGCATCTCAGACATTTTCAAATAATAGATGCTGTGAATATAACCTACCTGTAGTGAGCAAATTACCAGAAGTAGAAATTAAAGTGGTTTAAAACCAACGGAGATTTGAAGTAGAAATCTAGGAAAAACATATTCACTTAACTGCAGTCAGAATGGAAAGTGACACTGTTTTTCTCATGATATTTCTGTACTCTAAGTGCAAACGTGAAGTGTTCTTACAAATCAATGCAGGCATCAGCGCTGAACATGCATCTGTATGCTTCACAGTGGGAACTGTTTCCATGCATATTAAATAATCAGGAAGCAATATTCTAGCATCTCTCACTTGGAGAAAAGATGCTAACTGTGAAAAAAAATTCTAGAAATTTAAAAATTTCTTTAGTAGTTCAGATTTTATTGGAGTTTTGCACTAAAAAACTTCCTCCATCATAATCAAGTGGTAAAGCTTATTATGATTACTTTTCTCAGTGGAAAGTCCTGGAACCTGTTTCAGATATTTTTTTTCTAAATGAGTGCTGGCAGATTTTTGACTTGTGGGGCCTACCACCTTTTTCAGTGCTTTGGTAATTGAAATTTCGATCTGCAATTTACCCTGGGTCTTAGTTATTTGAACTTTAGGCTCACTTTGTCTTATTATTATTATTATTTTTTTTTTTGCAGTTTTTGGCTGGGGCTGGGTTTGAACCCGCCACCTCCGGCATATGGGGCTGGTGCCCTACTCCTTTGAGCTACAGGTGCCGCCCGGCTCACTTATCTTTGTGTGCAGTTTGGGGCTAGCAAAAGGTCACATTCAATCTTTTGGAAGCTGTGTCCAGTTTTCCTTTCTGCAGGCCCTCTTTTCTATAGAGTGAACCAACTTTTCTTGATTATTGAAACATAAATGGCTTGTTTTTAGATTAAAACCAATACATACTTTAGTCTTAGTTTTTTTGGATGTTATTGCTGAATTTCAAATAAGTTAATGTAGGGAAATGTTGGTATGTGTAATATAAATGTATCAGTGACGAAAACAGAGTTATAAATATTAAGATAGTACAACAGATACGTGTTCAGGTAAGAGACTAATGTAAACACAGAAAATGTTTGCTGCTTCCCAGTGAGCTTCAAAGCCTGAATATAGGAGCGTATTTGTGAGTCATCATCACTTTTTTTTGGTACTCTAAAATTCACACTACATGGATCATTCGTGGTCATATTAACCTCATATCCCCTAAGTATTAGTATTTATAGATGAGAAAACAAAATAAGAAATGATGAACCTGCTATTAATATATTTGGAATATTATCTCACATTTTCTGGCTCCTCTCTCCTATGTTTCTTTTATGCTACATTGCTACAGACCCTTGGTTTCCAAAAATATACTCTCTGGATAGCAAAAACATTAAGAAAAAAACACAGAAAATGGAAAGCTGAAAATCGAAAGACTAATATTCTCAACGGCTGCTTCAGACTGTTACAAGTCATTAGTTTCTAGTAGAATTATGCTTTGCACTGGAGAATCAGGTCTGTAGAAACCTGATAACATTAGCAAATGCAAATTAGATTACTCCCTTTCTGCTCTCACTTATTAAATGTACACCAGATGATTTCATATTTTCATTATTGGGAAATGTGCTTGTTAGAATTTCTGGCTCACATCAACACATGTATTGTATGTCATTACAAAAAAAATCATTCAATACCCATTTGCAAAAGTTTTCCACAGAATCAGAACTGTGATCGAATTTGGTGTAATCTCTGTTATTAATCCCAAAGACGGTAGAAACTAATAATTATGAAAAATAAATACAAATCACCTGCTCCTCTGGTGTGATTAAAATCCCCCTTGATGATTTTGCATGACTTCCCATTGCCGTTGCACACACCACAATGATCTTCCCTCGCAAGGGACCCCAATAAACCGTCACAGCCAACTTTCTGTAATGAGAGAATGACAGCACATCATAAATTGAGGACTTTTTTTCATTTTTCCTACTACCAATTTAGGACAAACCCAGTCCCTATAAACCAGATCTATTTAATTGACAAACTTTTAAATTGCTATTTTCTGTGGTACAAACTAATATAGCAAGCTCATGTCAAATACTATAATCTCTAACATGACCATAGTAAAAGCATTGAATGACCTCCTAAAGTAATTTGGGAAATATTTTATGGAGAAAAATGGAATTTACTCAAATCCAAAAGGAAATCATATTTCTATTAACTATAACATGATTCATGAATTCACTCTACTCAACGCAGAACAGTTATCCTTCACTATACGCATGGCTTCACTTTTAAAAGTAAATATTATATATTAACTTAATGGAAAGCTGAATATAGATATTTGTTTTTACTCTGGTTCAAGAAAAAAAACTGCATTTTTTTCTATCCCCATCTTCTCTGGCACTCAGCATGTGAATGTCAGAACTCCTCACAGCCCTTGGCTGCTATAAAAGAATATGAACAGCTGGGGAATTAATTTTTATATGCTCCCAGAAGAATTTTCTTAATACAAATCTCCTAAGACCAAATCATTTATCTCTCCTCTCATAAATAATGTTTTCCTCCCATTGATGCTCAAAAAATATGATCGTATTTTTCAAAGTTGTACCGACTCAAAGGGCAGAATTTTGTAGGACAATATTGTCAGAAATAAACACTAGGATTATACAATTTCTCCTAATCAAGAAGGATTTGGAAGAGAGACTGATGATATATCTATGTATAACAAGTTCCAATTATTTCAGAGGAAATTTTAAAATGTTAAATAAAACAGAAATGAAAACAGGGTCTTTGTAATTGGCATTGGGGGTGTCTGGGGAGGGGAGCAACTAGATTGCAAAATGGAGCTACAGGATGAAGATCCTGGGAGAGCAAAAGCCACATGAACACTGCATAATGCAGCCTCCCTTCCTCGTGCAAGCCGGGGGCTGTCACTGTCAGGAGGGATGAACACTGATCAGCAAGTCAAAGTTTATTCAGAGAGAAATAAAGAGGATGTCTCTGGATGCAAGAAACGGCCATAACCAGAAATGCTCACAACTCAACTGATAAGGACATCAGGCAGGACTCACACTTGGAAATCTTGGGTTGAGAAAAAAACTCTCTCTTTCATATACAAATGAAGAAAAATTCAGAATAGAGCTTAGTGTGGTTTTGAAATGATGAAAGGGTCCTTATTGCTCTATCCCTATTACCCAGATTATTTATGGGCAAATAGTAAGAGTAGAATAAATAATGACTAAATAGGTTGATATTTAGTAGTGTCTTAGTGTATATATATATATACACTATTTTTTTTTTTTTGCAGTTTTTAGCCAGGGCTGAGTTAGAACCCCCCACCTCTGGCATATGGGGTTGGTGCCCCACTCCTTTGAGCCACAGGCGCTGTCCAGTGTCTTAGTATTTTCCTAACCCTATAACTTTAAGTTTATAGACTTTGTAATGACTTTAAGTTTACCAAATTGGTAATATTCAAGTTAGGGATAGGCATATATACTAGAGTTCAATAATCATATTTTTAAAGTAAAACAAGATTTTCTATGGTACAATGGGTAGTTTCAAGTATCCGAATATATCAGAATAGTCCCACATTAATCCAAAAGTGGTGGATGAATTATTTTGAAGAGGCAATGCCCTTTCACTGGTGGCAGGTCCCTGACACACCACAGTCATGCTGGAGATAGGCAAGTAACATGCTCATAAGGATTGAGCCTTCCTTATCCTTTCAGTAATAGAAACTTCACTGAACCAAGCCGGGGTCACTGTAGAAAGCTGTGTGTTTTCAATTGCCCTCCATATACCAGGACTGGAATTCTATATTCAGCTTTTGTGCTATGTATTGTGTGATACAACAGAACAACCCAGTCAAACCCCCAATTTACAGAAGTGCTTCTGAGGAGGGTAAGGCATGTTTGAAATCATATCAAAAGACTGATAAAGCACTTTAATTAAAAAGCCATAATCCTGAAGTATCCAATTGCTACCAGAAGTCACAATCCTTTCCGAGAATTCTAATTTGATTATAATCATCACGTTCACATAGCATTTGTATAGAATATTTTGTCATGGCTGTAATTTTAATGTCTAGCTGGGGACTCTCTAGAAGATTTGTCTTACCTAGTACTGTTAAGTGAAAAGCATACCAATTAATGCCCTTATATTGGCATGTACAGTTAAAAAAATAATTTTTGGAAAAATAAACTCATTTAAGGCATATACTAATCTAACAGATTTACCTATAATAACAAGATAAACCTAAAAGCTTCACTTGTACAATGAATAGTTGTGAAAACAAAACAAGCACAGCTACAACACCTATGATAATTTTTGTAAATAAATGAAAAATTACATTTTGGTAATAGAATACTGTCTTATTCTGTTAAAGAATGAAGACTACTAATACCTATGTGTAAGACTGCTTCTTATGGCAGTGGTTTTACATGAGTCTATGCTTGAAACCTTACAGCACGCTGGGAAAATACAGAATCTTAAAGCTGAGAGAACATGTCAGTTTCTTGCTATTCTCAGCTTCTTACCCAGAAGTCCACACACTTCTATTGGACCACAGATTACTCCATCCATAGCTTGTAATTAGTTTTCAAAATTTGGCACCCATGTGTGTGCGCCCATGTACATGTATGTTTTTCTAGGGAATTTTTTTTTTGTCAAATTCTCAAAGGAAGCCAGGCACAGTGGCTTGTGTTTGTAATCTCTGCCAAGCTGGGAGGATCTCTTGAGGGAGTTCAAGACCAGCCTGGGTAACATAGTGAGATCCTAACTCTATAAAAGATTAAACAATTAGCCAGGTGATGTGGCAAATGCCTATAGATGTAGTTACTCAGGAGGCTGACGCAGGAATTTATGGATTTTCTAGTCCAAATTTGTCATCACACAGATGAAGAAATGGAGTTTCATAATAGATTAGACTTGCTCAAGGTCAGTCAAGGCAGGACCATACTCGCATATTTTGAATCTTAGTCTAAAGCTCTCCACTATACTATGAAACTATTCAGTGGGCTCACAAGCCTCCATCAACATACAAATTCCCCCTTTCGGAATGCCTTACCTGGCACCTTCCATTTGCACAGATATCTGATCCCTGATATCCACAAGAAGTTCCATCCATCACTTTTTCTGATAAAAGAACAGGCTGTTCTTTTCCAACAGGAGAGCAAAACAAGGCACATGGTTTTTCTACATACAAAGTGGATAAAAAGAAATGAAAAAAAAATTACTTCATTCATACTTTTAAGCTTTATTTTTCAGAATGGTTATTGAGTAAAACTACGATTCAATGCTGAGTAATGTAATATTAGAGTTTTCCTGAGTGATAATGAGATGTCTGAAAAAAATTTACAGTAAAGTCTCTGTTATCCAGAACTCAAACAACTGTCACTCTCAAGCAACCAGCACATGACCCAGCCAAAAAAAAAGTCAAAGTTTAAACATTCTCTGTGCAGTCAGCCAAGCTTCATGTATCACTCCTGCTCTCCCAAGTGCTCTCTGTAACAGTTCTAAGTGTTAACACGTGCTACCTGAAGTTACAAAAATGGCAGTGAAGCAGAAATGCCTGTTGACTGCTTAAAAATTGTGCACTGTGTTTACAAAGCTGTTTTATAGTACAGTAAACTGTGTGACAGTAGTGACATTTGTCTTCATTTGTCTTAATTTGCTTTCAATTAGTGTATTCTAATATTAATATCAACTCAACACATAGTTTATGGTATAGGATGGGATAGCACGAGGTATAGAATTAGGCCTATTTTTTTTTTTTTTTTTTTTTGAGACGGAGCCTCAAGCTATCCCCCTGGGTAGAGTGCCATGGCATCATGCTCACAGCAACCTCCAACTCCTGGGCTCAAG
>NW_003852398.1:45751397-45770813 GCF_000181295.1 Otolemur garnettii
CTTGAGCCACAGGCGCCAAGCCGAATTAGGCCTATTTTTAATAGTCACTCTCAGGCAATAAGAAACTACATTTATCTGAATCGACCAGTCCCCATGGGTGCTGCATAATGGGGAAATTACTATAGGTACCCAGTGAATATTAATCTCTTTCTTAAGCAATTGGCTTCGACTTATTTTCAAGACATATCATTTGTTATTTTCCGGCACACAACTTATACCACTCATAGGCCAATCACTCCTGAAACATATTTTGCATACTCCAATTTTTTGCTCAGACCTTCTGAAATCATTTCTATTTTAAGTATATATCAGAATCCTGCCTATTTGTAAGTTCTAGGTAACATTTAACTTTCTCCAAGAGATCTTCTTTGATGTCTTATTTCTAAATTTCAACACACTCATTTTTTAACTAATGCTATTGGCATTTTCCAATTGAAAAATTATTCAAGGGAGAAGGCAGAACCTGTAAGGTGAGCAGATCTTACAAGGATGTTTAGAAAGGCAGTACAATCCCATGAGAAGATCCATTGTTCTGTGCAATTGCTGATGTGCTAGTGAGGACACAACCCTCGTCAGCACGCCAGTGCATATAATATCTAGGGAGAGAAACATTCCATCTAAAGCAGCGATTCTCAACCTGTGAGTTGTGACCCCTTTGTAACAATGACAACACATCCTGCATATCAGATATTTACACTACGATTCATAACAGTAGCAAAATTACAGTTATGAAGTAGCAATAAAAATAATTTTATGCTTGGGGGTCACCACAACATGAGGTGTATTAACTGTATTAAAGGGCTGCAGCATCAGGAAGGTTGAGAACCACTGATTTAAAGAATTCTTGAACGGCTCGCAGTCTTCTTAAGTGCCTCATTGAGAAATAAAGTAGGGTGGTTGGGGTTAAAACACTCGCCTCTTAGGTTCAAAAAGCGGCAAGATATTTTTAAAGTGCTGTTTCTATTTCTAAGCCTTCTACAGAGGAGCTGTAGTATTTGGGAACACCAGTAGTACAATTATCCAAATCTGAAACTTCAGAGTTATTTCCGTGCTACATTACTACTCTACTGGCTTGACACCAGTCAAGTCCTTTACTGTTTATTAAGCTTGTATAAATAGAATGGAAAATAGTTTATAGTCTCTGACACTGATCTTCCCTTATGTCTTCAGTAAAGTTCCACGTATGCTGATGGGATTCTATAAATACCAAATAACAGCCAGAGGCACGGAACAGGGTATCACTTTGCAAAGCGAAGACAGACAGTTAAATGAGCCTTCAGAATTGAACATTTCAAACAGTTTTCGCATGTGGCTTCTGAATACTACTCTGAACAATTTTGGGGAGTTGGAACATGGCCTTTAATGTGCATGGTTTTGAAATTTTCCTTTAAGATGCCATTATAAGCTGCAATAAAGCATTTCAGTGTGCTCTCACACCTCAAAGTAGGTTATGTTTATTCAGTGACTGCTTACTATGTCATATCTTTGGACTGAAAAGCAGCTGCTGTAATTGCAATGCTTTAAAAGTGGTATATATAATTCTGTTCCTGAAGTTTTCATTGAAAAGAGGAGCAAACCAGATATATGGATAATGTTGGAAGGAGTTAGTCTCTAAGCAAATTCCACACACATTCCAAGCAAGAATTCAGATAAAAAATTATTGCCAATGCACTCTGCTTACTTTAGTGTTACAGATGACATAAACATTCGATACCAATCCTCCTTCCTGGACTATGTCCTCGGGACTGTGACACTGTCGTGATCCATGTAACATGCCATACTTGGCAGAGAGGCTCTGTCTTGATTTAAGAGACCAACCCTTTCCAAGATATGCATTAGACATGGATTTCAGCCAAATCGCAGCACACTCAGCGTATATGAAATACCTGAATGACGAAGCCAGGCGTCTTTTTTCTTTAAAACTAAATGTTCACTACTGCATTGACAGTCTACATTTAATTCTTCTAGACACAGCTTCATTTATCATATATGAGTAACAGATACAGCCACTTGCATTTTAAGGTGCCATATGTTCTTAAGACTTGAGGGTTTTTTTTAAACACATATTTTAATTTCAGTGCTATAAATCCAGGCTAGCTGGATATTTTATCCATCCTACAGACTTGATGAGCTTGATTGATATGTGCTGCAACATTATCAAACGTGCTAGTGTGCTAATAACATAAACAGCTATCGCAGATCACTTTGATGATAAATATCACTTTCCTAATAGTGATTTACAACAGCTTTAATGTTCTAACTTGACACTCATCCCAATCTGATTTTCTTTTAATCTGGAGAAAATCTGTTTTCTATCTCTTATTTCACATACAAATACATAGGTTTCAAATGAACTTAACGTTGTTAATTCTTGCAGCCATTTAGAAATAGAGAGGAATCAACACTCAAATGACCAAGTGATGATTTTCATGTTGAGTATATTGTTACAATAAAAAGATAGGTATATTCAAATTTATTTAGCAAATATTCATCAGAAGTGTAATACACACCAGATGGTACATGAGGAATGGATACATGTATTTGAGAGAATACAGGCACACTAAAAAGTGCTATTACAGGGTATTTGTGGGGTACTAGGAAGGGGCACATACCCAATTTGGAAGATAAGAGGAATTCTTTTTTCCTAGAGGAACTGAGTCTAAAAATCAGTAGAAGTTTTCAAGGTAAATAAGTAGAGAGAAAGATCAAAGCTTGAGAAGAAAAAATTACTATGCCAAGAAACTAGCTGGTAGAAGGGCCCAGAAATCAGAGGGCAGATATATTGAGGGCTGGAATGGAAGTTGGCCTGGCCCTACAGGAGACCACAGAAGGGAACAAAGGACATGAGCAGGAGAAGTTGAAGAGGACGGGACACAACAACACCCTGACAAGCCTGGTCATTAAGTCTGTGCAACTGAAAAGTGAGCATTACTTTCCCTGAGAGGGGAGACACTCAGGAGTATCAAATGGACATGAAAAAGGAGGGTTCAGATCATGAGTGTGGTCTTAAATTTGCAGATACTCAAGTGGCTACACCATGTATCAAGCAGGCAGTTGTACATATGAGTTTGGGGCTCAAATGAAAAATCTGGCTGAAGACATAAATTCATGAGCTACTTGTATATCTGAAGTCATGGGAATAGATGAGATCACCTAAGAAGAAAATATAGAGTGAAAACAAAATAGCATCTGGGTTAGACAGAAGAATGCGACAGAGATTTAGTGGGAAAGCCAGGTCTTTATTGTACCGTGGAAACCAGAGCACGTGAGTGTTTTCAAGATCCAATGGGTGGTCAACTGTGTCTACTAGAGGACCAAGTAAGAAGAACCTGGGAAACTATTCATTAGGTTACTTTCCACGAGACTTCTTGATGATAGTGTGGGAGATTTGTTTTTCTGAAATCTATCGTAATAAAAGCTGGAATATGGGGTTCAAGGAAAGGAAAGAGTAAGCGCACCAGTTCAAGGTGGTTATGAGCTCCAGGGAAGGCTTGTGTGGTTGAGTAGAAGAATCCTAAATATGTTAGAAAATTGAATGTGAATGGTGCAACACAGAAGAAATTATACAAGATAAAGGAGGAATAGTCAGGAAGATATCCACGGAGGGAAGATGCAGATGGCATCCAGGGCACAGGTGGAGAGACTGGCTTTGGCAAGGAGGAATTAAAATTCTGCTATATAGGAGAAAGTAGATAGAGTGACGTATGTTGGGCTGAAGTGTGTTAATGCAGGAGATAAGAAGGCAACCATATGATGCCTGCTATATTTTTCCCCATTCCTAGTAGGACCATCTTCCCTGTCGTTTGGCTGCTTCCATTACTGCTTGTACGCAGATGCTACACTGGGAGAAGCATTTCATCAGCTGGGTGCAGTGACATTGAGGTACAGTGGAATTCAGGTCGCTGACAGAATTCTTATTGGAATAATGGAAAGCTCAAGAAATTGAAGAGGGACTAGCGGCATCAGGGCCAATGAACTCAGAGAACCTATCGCCACTTTTGATAACTGCAACTCAAACCCACAGCCCACTCAACCAGAGGCAAGTATTATCACTCTTAACTAATAAGACAGTATATAATCTGCATAGAACTTCTTCTTTCCAAGTAAAGATTTACAGGAAGTTACAAAAATAGCAAAGAGAGACCCCATTTACCCTTAACTCAGTGTCCCCCATGGTGACATCTTAGTAGCTATAATACAACAGCAAATCGGGGAATTGGCACATGTGTGTATAATTTCATGCCATTTTATCACAATGCAGATTTGTGCAACCATTGCTGCGGTCAAGACGTCACACCATTCCATTAGCATGACGTCTCCCTCACGCCATCCCTTTACAGCAACACCCATCAGTACCAGCATCCCCAATACCTGTGATCACTAATTAAACTGTCATCTCTATAACTTTGTCACTTCAAGATTTTGACCACGTGGAATCACAAACATGTGATACTTTGACATTGACATTCTCATTCTGTATGATTTTCTGAGATCCATCAAGTTGTGGCCTGTGTCAAAAATTTGTTTCTGTTGATTACTGAATAGTAGTCCACAGTCACTCAGGAGTTCAGTTTCCACATTGTATATAGCAAGTTCATTTTTCATGATTTAAGGAACTGACAAACTATTTTCAAGGTGGCTGCACAGTTTTACATCCCTACCAGCAATGTCCTCCCCATCCTCACCAGTATGTACTGTTATCCGTACTATTTAATGTTAGTAGTTCTAATAGGTACGTTAGTATTATTTCATGTTTTTTAAAATATATTTTTGTCAGTGCTTGTGGTTGTTAGAAGTAAAGGCAGTGAAAAATGAAGTTGAGAAATATTTGGAAAATAATCCGTAAAATAACTTCATGATTGGAAAACACTTTGTTAACCTAGATGGATATTTAAGTAAGATGGTGGTGAAACTCACACTTTATCCTTACCAATGCAAACAGTGTAACCCGATCATGTGCATCTCATATTAATTGGAAATAAAACAACAACAACAAAACAATCTCCATGAAAAAAAAAAAAAAGATGGCAGCGATTTGGTGGGTCATACCTTCATCCAAGACAGCTTGCCACTGAAGAACATGCTTTGGGGACGAAGTTCTAACACTATAGGCCTGACATTGCCAGTCTCTGAATCCAGGCAAACCTGCAGGACAAGGTGGATTCTCACATATTCTGTATTGTTTTCTGGGACCATTACAATCCCTCGCTTCAGAACCTAACCTAGAAAAGATAGTATAAATCGTCATTTTTATCTCCTTTTTTAAAAAATATTAACTATCCATTTTTAATTAAAAATCATTCTGTTATTAATGTGTAATTCTTGCTGTCATATCTACTTTTGAGAAGTTGGACACATTAAATGATTGGTAGTAGCAGGAAATCCACACGTTTGTCTGGTAAAAAACTATGTATTTGTTTCTAATTCTTGTTCCATGTGCCTTCCAAAATACATGAGAATCGGAGCCGATTTGCTATGAATATGGAGGAGTAAAGGGAAGAGGCTGGAGATAAAAGAGAAAGTCTTCAGATTCTCATGAAGAAGTTTGGTTCTTAGTATCACCGAGGAAATATTTTCATATAAATTCTTTAAAACTGCTTGTGATGGAACTAACGGTGTCCCTGAGCTCCAGCCCTACAGTTAAAGCACTCAAGTTGGAATGATTTTTCTCACACTTCCCTAGCATCCTTTTAAAAATGATGGGGCCGAACAAGCTGATCTTGTAATAATCCCCATTTGTACGTGGGCTTAGCAAAGTTTTGTTTTCTTATTAGTTTTAGCTTTTCTTACCGTTAACTTTGTTCTCATCCTCATTCTTTCTGAAGTCCTTTCATTTTCCTGCTCTTCTCATGGTTCTTTTAAATGTTCATTTAATTATTATTTTTGTTTTTTTGAGACAGAGTCTCACTATGTTGCCATGGGTAGAGAGCTCTGGCGTCACAGCTCACAGCAACCTAAAACTCTTGGACATAAGCGATTCTCTTGCCTCAGCCTCCCAAGTAGCTGGGACTACAGGCACCTGCCACAACGCCTGGCTATTTTTTTTGTTGTAGTTTTGTCCTTGTTGTTTGGCAGCCCAGGGCTGGGCTCAAACCCCCCAGCCTGGGTGTGTGGCCATCACCCTAACTTCTGAGATACAGACACTGAGCCTCATTTAATTTTTTTGATGTCTATCTCCTGCTCTTTTAAATATGTTTCATTTGATTTGCTCAAGAAATCACTGTCATTTTTTCCTTATTTATTCTTAGAAGAGTTGGTGTTTATTTTCTTGTTAAATACAATTTTTATGTAAAAATAAATAATTTGAGGAAACTTTCTATTTTCCAAAGTGGAGTAGAGTTTTGCTTCCCAAAATGCTCTATCAGTAACCCCTTGGCATTTCAAAATTGAACAACAACAAAGTGTCCTCCCCCCACTCCCCCAGGCCAGGAACTTGGAGTTTACCCAGGACATCTGCGCTCTCGACTGCTGGTCCCAGAACTGCAAGTTCGGCTACAGGGACTCCACAGGCTCCACTCTCCAGCCAGGTGTTCAGGTGCTGAGGTCCTGCTGGTACACTCTCCAGCCTTACACCACTATTCCAAAAGTTATGTCTTAGGTGAACAAATCGGGGCACAACTGAAAATCATTCACTGGTCTATACAGTCACTGGAATTGCAGTTATAATCAAGTCTACCAGAGCCCAAAACACATAGAATTTTAAAAGACCAAAAGTAAAATTGGCACTTGTTTGTTGTCTTAGTCACATGATGGTCTAGTTTTCATAGTTCGTGTGTCACATCAATCATACAGTCTCATCATGAAAGCAGTGCACAGATGTTTATGAATCTAGCCCTGAGAAGTCCGTGAGTGTACTATGTAAGGGAGACAGGGCAAAGATGATGGGGAGGGAGTATGAGAATGGGAAAACTAACACGTTCTAAGAAGCAGAGTGTAATTTAAAGGAACAGGGAACATACTGAGTTATATGAGACAGGAAAACAGGAGATGAATGTATTTCTATAACTACATCCAAGCAGAAATTTAGCATTTTTGATTTGAAATATCAGGCATTCAGGGTACTCTTTCTCCTTGTAATTAAAATAAAAAGATTTAATTTTAGTCCCTTCCTTTATACTATTTTTATTTCTGAAAGTGTTTCTGTCAAGTTCAACCACTAATATGATAGCAAGCTTTCTTCTGAAAGCCAAGATTTGTTTAAAAGACGTGGGCAATTAGATGCTGATACTGTCATCCTCCTCCCCATTATTCCGTAGCTTATTGGATAACTGGGAAATATGATGGGGAAGGAAAGACAAGAGTGAGTCATTATCTTTTCACATGTTTTTTTATTAACTTAAAAAAAAAAAAAAAACTCTGTGAAGCTGCTTCTATGATCACACAGGAACAACTGCTTGGATCAGCAGACACATTGTTAAAAATAATCCTTACTCTTGACAATCAGAGCGGTAATACTCATAGGAAACAAGTTTAAGAGAACAAAATCATGTTGAGAATAATAAGTAATGATTAGGAACATTTAGACGGATGATCCTTCTAGGCCTAAACTTGCACTTGAGGGCGACATAATTTAAATAGGACTATGAGGAAATCACAGAAATACTTTCAAACTTAGCTTGGTCGTTTTCAAAATGTGAAGGATAATCGTAGTGTAGTTACTGAGCAGACCTTCTGCAGGGTTCAAAGAAATACTAAGCACAATTCAGAGACCATACTAAGAATCTAATATAGATTAACTAAATAATAAGAAGAACAAATTATTATAGGTATCACGACATTAATGTTATAAATAATAGTTTTCAGAAATCTAGCCAAAATTTTGTTCAGTCTGATCTTTACTGACAGATTTATAATTTGTTTTAATAATATATGTTTTTATTATTGTTGTTAGAAGGGAGAATTTAGAAGAGTATGCTATGTGGTTTTGTTTGGGCCCAGTTAATACTTTACTTTTATATGTAATAAAAAAAAAACTGGTGGGGTGCAGTGGCTCACGCCTGTAATCCTAGTACTCTGGGAAGTTGAGGCAGGTGGATTGCCTGAGCTTACAGGTTCAAAACCAGCCTGAGCAAGAGCAAGACTCCGTCTCTAAAAATAGGTGGGTGTTGTAGTGAGCACCTGTAGTTCCAGCTACTTGGGAGGCGGAGACAAGAGTATCACTTGAGCCCAAGAGATTGAGGTTGATGTGAGCTATGATGCCACTGCACTCTACCAAGATCAACAAAGTGAGATTCTGTCTCGTGAAAAAAAATGGCCCTTGTAGATTTTTAAAAATAATGTCAACATTAAAATTCAACCTCTTTTAGACTCAAATGATTTTAAATCTAAGTTTGAAAGACAAAGTTAACCTCAACAACCCAAGAGTGTATCAATATGCTGAAATTGCCATTAGTTAAATTGAGGTTTGTAAAAACACGCAGTCTAAAAATTGGAAATCGAGGGGAAAAATGTGTGAAACTTTTATAACACTTACTTGTTTTAAGATCTTAACAATGTTATGCCAATCATGGGGAAAAAAATCCAATGAGGAAGTGGTCACACTGTAATTGGTCCCATTGTTTTAGCCTACTTGAAGGGTGTTTATTTTTCCCAGAGTCATGTCACAGCTTTTTACCCATTTAGCAACAAGCTGGGGCTGGAGTTCATAGCAGACTCCTGTAAAAGTATTCTGGGAGGAATGGCACCCAGCCTTGGACATCATATAAACTAAACCACACCTGGCAGATGAAAAGAAATGAAAACAGATACATGAGCTAATTTTCATACAGAAATCAGTCAAATTTACAGAAAGAGAATAAAGGCTTAATGCTTGTAATTTTGCATCTCTGAAAGAAACTGCAGGATCCTGCTTTTGTGTCTTCTAGATGGTGCTATGGCTCAACATTGAGGTAAAGGTTAAATGTTTTATTTGAATGATTATACAATACATTTTATCGAAGTCACGTATAAAAAGATTTGAATGATGCTTGCCAGAAGCTTTCCAGCAATATGCTTTGTTCCATACAACATTTGCATGTTTTGGTCTAAAAAAAAGATATTACACAGGGTTTAAAACACTCAAAACTTGTCTACTAGTTCAGCCTGAATTATAAAAATGCCAAAGGAAAATATAGACTATTTCTGGAAATGTGCCTGCCCTAAAAAAACAAACAAAAAACCCCCCCAAAAACAGTTATGTTTATATTCCTGACTTTTATTATTTTTTTTTTTTGCAGTTTTTGGCCTGGGCTGGGTTTGAACCTGCCACCTCCAGCATATGGGGCTGGCACCCTACTCCTTTGAGCCACAGGCACCACTCGTTTCCTGACTTTTTAAGTGGACATGTCCAAGAAGTTCATGAAATCGTGTAATTGAAAGAGATCCCTGAAAATGTCACAGAAGCCTGATCATTTTCTGATCAAATCTTGTATATACCTTATAGAAGAGCAGAGAAGAGAAAAAGACAAGCAGCTCCCTGCACCTGCACACGATGACTGTTAGGATACTACCGTCTCCATTACTTCCTATGACAAGATAGGATGGTAATGTCTAGGATCCCAATTTAGGAAGCAAACAATTAAGTATATGACATAGAAACCTTCTGACCTATCTGAATTTCTATTAAATTGGCATTTTATTTTTGTTTTCTCTTCTTCCCATTCCTATCAAATACTGTACACACAATATATATATTTACCATTTTTTAATTTCTGTGAAATCCATATTTTTTGTATTATAAATTGAAAGATGATTTAAATTTTACAAAAATGATAGTATAAATAGAAGAGTTCAATAAAGAAAATAGAAAATAGTATTTATAAATAGCATGTAAAGCTCTATCTTGAAAATCATCTCCAATCACTGAATTCTATAGGCCCTTTCTCAGACTTAACTACATGCTCTTAGATGAACTAGATTAACATCGCCAGAGTGTTATAAATGACAGAATCCGAAGCTTTGTTTCTTAGTTTGCAATATACCAAGCCAGCAGTGTCTAGTGCAAGGTTGCAAGCATTCAAATATTTTGCACTACCGCACACAACAGCAGACTGTTGGAAGCTATTCTCATGATGGCTCCTGCAACAGCTGGAACAGATGATATTTGATGGAACCCACATGGCCTGAAAAACTGAGAGGTTCATCAGTTATTTCAAAACACAAAACACTATAGAACCTCTCAAAGAGTACTGTTACTATGATTACAGGGAAATAAAACATTTTATTTTTGATGAGTATTTACAATTTTGATTGCTGATAAAAAAAAGTTTATTTTAGAGCTCTCATGAATGCAAATTAGTCTCATAAATATGGGTAGGAAAAAAATAATAGTATAAAATATGCAGGATGCCAGAACATAAGAATGAAGAGATTTTTATACTGCTAAAGAAGAACTAAGTAGGAAGAATGGTTCCGTGATGTTTGAGGACTCACAGTAGAATGTTTGCTTATCTCTGAGTATTACTGCTTTTGTGTTTCAGGGATGATGAAAATTATTGGTGGTGCAGCTTTAAGAGTCAAGCAATAAATTATTCAGCATAATATCTTGAAGTTTGCCTGATAGACACACACTGATACACTTCTGTGTATAATTAAAAAAAATAAAACTGATTCAAATTCTGTTGCTCCATTTAAGCTCATAGAAAATATTTGGCACAATCTGTACACAACTGATAGCCATTTCACAGATGTTCCCTCTAAGGAACCATTTTCTTATTGATAGTTGAAACTGATAAAACATTTCTAGTCCTTCTTTTATACTTTGGATTTAAAATGATTTGTACATTTTTGCCTTTTTATAATTAAAGAAATTATAGAAGTAATAAATGGCTACATGCTTATGTCAGATAATCCAGAAATGTCTGCAGAAAAGTTACATTTACTCTTCCATTGCCCTATTCTGCATCATCAATTTCAATTCCCTCCCAAAAGGTAACTACTAGTTACTGTCTGGAGTTTATATTTTCAAACCTTGTTCTTTGAGCTTAAAAATGTATACTACGTGTGTTTTCATTTTCCTTAAATTCATAATGTATTATAAAGTATCAGTTTTACCTTATGCTTATGTATTAACAGCCATGTCTTATAAATCTATTCATATTAATACTTACATGTCTACCTGTTTTTTAATAGCTACACTGTAAGCATTCCTCCCTTGAGGGATATTTTTGTTTTTCCCCATTTTCACCATCTCAAACTTCATCCTTACATAAGCATCTTTGTGTGTGTGTGTGTGTGTGTGAATATGTTTGTGTATATCTGTGTGTAGAACAATTTTCTAAAAGTATATTTTCTAGATTTCCATCTATTTTTCAAATGAATGCGTTTTTTTAACTAACATACCACATTTTTTTCCTCAAGAAATGAACTGAAGTAACTTAAAGATTCTTTACATTACTGTTTATTTTCAAATGTAATAAACACTCAAGCTCTTCAGAGGCAAGGTTTCTGATCTTCTGATCATACAATTAATAAGTAAAGTGAGTGACCCCATTATGCCTTCACCCAGATAGCATCCAAATTGATAAATTATTGACCCTCTATATTTGATTAAACTGACCATATGATAAATACATGTAAGATCCATCTATTTAAAATCCTTGAAGGAAAATTAATTTGCATTAGCAATAATTTTGATCTGGAAATGTATAGTAATAAATTCCTGTGTCCTTATGAACCACAGTAAATTAAACTACATAGATGAATATTTGCTAACCTACAAATTGGTGACACTGACATTAATGTGGAAAAGGTACACTTGGTTGCTCCCCTGAGACAATATTTTACTTGAAAGGACTCAGGGGTTCTGAGAAATTTTTATCACTTTGGCTATTATTTGTGCTTATTTTACATTTGTTTAATTTCAAATGTAAAATAAGTACATTCAGGTTTTTTTTGTTGTTGTTAAAGTAATATTGGTACCTAACTCTGTAGGTTCATGATCATAATCGATGACAACTTAAAAACCACTACGTTGATATTAAAAAAAAATGGATTTAAAAAAATATATAAAATTAGAATGGATGAAATGCTAGTATTTATGTATATACTGAAATCATTCCATCAGTGTTAAAATGGATCCAGGGGCAGTGCCTGTGGCTCAAAGGAGTAGGGCACCAGCCCCATACACTGGAGGTAGCAGGTTCAAAAAACCCAGCCCCGGCCAAAAACAAAAAAACAAAAAAAGAGGATCCATATGTACTTGGCAAAAGAAAATGCAATAGCATTATTATTAAATTCAGGTGACACAAAAGACTTACCTTACCAGGGTCACAATCAGTTCCATCCATTGGTGGGTCTAGCTTGGTTCTACATTCTTTCTCGCCCTCTACCTTGCACCACAATCCCGTGCAAATAACATGCTGAAAAGAAGGACGCAATGACCAACAAGGGGAAGGTATCATATTTTTGAGGATAAGCCAATAATTTTTTGAGAGTGCTATTATGAAATAATAACAAAAGGAAAATATGCTTCAGATACTTTTAATATTAATCTTATAACTGGACGTAGTATATGGCTTATTTTTAATGATGGGAAAATTGACAGTTAACAATAGAAAACCCAATGAATTAATTGTCTTGCAAATTAAAAAAAACCACACACACACTTATGCAGATTATATAGATATAAAATAAAAATTTAAGCTAAAAATCATTACTTATACCATGATATAAAATAGGCTGGCAGGATAAATGTTTGTGCTTGTAGTGTGAATGCAGTGCCTCCTGCCCTAAAATCTATCTTCATTTATTCTTTGCATTATGCTAAAATTCATTAGTTGATCATACAGACCTAACCTCTGATGCAATACAACTCTTGGAGTGTATGTTTCTATAAATTGTCATCAGTAATTCACATTTTGGTATGAATGTGTCATAGGTCTTTGAAGTAAGGTGAAATTTGGGGGGTAATGTTAAAGGGAATAAAACAGTACTGAGATATTGTAACAATACAAAAAGAGTGAGGTAATGCAAGAAAGATTGCATGATTAAAATAGCAAAATTAAAGTTAACTTATGACCCAAATTGATTACATATCTAATGAAGAATATATTTAAATTAATATTTCAAATAGGTCTGTTACAACTCTAATGTTGAATTTGTCACAATTCCCTAAGTATTACTTCCCCATCTTTTACATTTCTGAACTGTAGATAAGCTCTTAAAATTCAGTACTCTAGGAGCCAACTAAAAAGAGGAACTACAGATCAATTTTGTAATGAATATAGATGCAAAAATACACAGTAAAATCTTAGCCAATAGATCACAGCTACACTTTAAACATATTATACATAATGACCAAGTAGGTTTCATCCCAGGAATGCAAGGCTGGTTTAACATAAGCAAATCCATAAATGTAATTCACCATATCAATAGAAGCAAAAAGAAAGATCAATAGAAGCAAAAACAAAGACCATATGATCCTCTCAATAGATGCAGAAAAGTATTTGATAAAATTCAGCATCCTTTTCTAACTAGAACACTGAAGCATATAGGCAAAGATGGCATTTTTCTAAAACTGATTGAAGCCATCTTTGACAAACTCACAGCTAATATCATACTGAAGGTAGTAAAACTTAAAGCTTTTCCACTCAGAACTGGAACCAGACAAGGAATGTCCTCTATCACCACTACTCTTCAACATAGTGTTGGAAGTTCTGGCCAATGCAATCAGGCAAGAGAAGGACAATAAAGAACATCCAAATGGGGTCAAACTCTCACTCTTTGTGGATGACATGAGCTTATACTTAGAGAACCCAAGGAACCCAACCACAAAACTCCTGGAAGTGATCAAGAAATGGCGTCGCCCGTAGCTCAGTGGGTAGGGTGCTGGCCACATACATCCAGGCTGGCTGGTGTAAACCTGGCCTGAGCCTACTAAAACAACAATGACAACTGCAACAAAACAACAAAAAATAACCAGGAGTTGTAGTGGGCGCCTGTAGTCTCAGCTACTTGGGAGGCTGAGACAAGAGAATCACTTAAGCCCAAGAGTTTGAGTTTGCTGTGAGCTGTGATGCCACAGCACTATACTCAGGGCAACAGTTTGAGACTCTATCTCAAAAAAAAAAAAAAAAGAAAAGAAATACAGTGATATCTTATGGTGTAGCCACCCAAGTCAAGCAGCTAATCAAAGACACAATTCCCTTCACAGTAGCTTCAGAGAAAATAAAATACATGGGAATATAGCTAACAAAAGAGGTGCAGGACCTCTACAAAGAGAATTATGATACCCTAAAAAAAGAAATAGCAGAAGATATTATCAAGTGGAAGAAGATACCATGCTCCTGGCTGGGAAGAATCAATATTATTAACATGTCTATTCTACCCAAAGCAATCTACGGATTCAATGCAATCCCCATTAAAATACCATCATTATATTTTGAAAAACTAGAAAAAATAGTTCTGCATTTCGTATGAAACCAAGAAATAATCCCATATAGCCAAGGCAAGTTTTAGTAATAAAAACAAAGCCAGAGGCATAACTCTACCAGACTGTAGGCTATTGTAAATCTACAATGATCAAAATGGCAATGTACTGGCACAAAAACAGAGGCACAGACAGTTGGAACCAAATAGAAAACTAAGAGATGAAACCAGTCTCTTGTTGCCATCTGATCTTTGATAAAACAAAAGTATACATTGGGAAAAAGAAGTTTAGGGAGGGAGTGAGAGTGAGGAAGAGGGGAGATTGGTCTGCTCCCGCTTAATGGGCACAATGTAGGGGTGTATGCCACACCTTTTGGGTGTGGGACCCAACTAGAAGATAGACTCTATCTAACAAATTCAAATATTGTGACCTGGTTATTTGTACCCTCACATTACCCTGAAAGAAAAGAAAGGTTGGTACTCTAGGATAAGAGAGTGATACATTTTATTTACTTTATCTGCTATGAAATTATTTCTGGGTCAAAATGTCACACAAACATATCTTATGATATTGAGGGTATGATTTAGCATAGCTAATATGCTTTTGTTTGCATATAACATTACCGGAAATTTACCTAGGAAATAAGCAGAGGTCAATTGTCTTTCCTGTGCTTTTGTGGGTATGTTTATATTTGAATTAACAGATTTCCAACCTGAGAATTTTTGCTCCTGAAAGTTTTTCATCCTACCACCCCCGAGACCTTTCTGTCAAGGATGTTTCATCATCAATGCCTATTAAACTAAAAGCAAATCTTCTGCACCTCCTTTTGTGCTGATACTTGCTTCTTGAGCATTGTTGGTGGTCTGAATCCTGCTCTTCCACCATTACCTACTATTCAGAATAGCAGGTATTCTAACTGATCCCTCCTGAGGCACCGAAAGCATTAAAAGCAAACTTGGCAGACTTTCAAGACAGGCATAGTCACGGAGAGTAAATCTCACACAGAAACCTCTTTTACCCTCTCTGTCTGCAGGTCTAGGGATCTTATCATAAGTAAATTACAGCGTCAGTCCTAAAAATCACTCAGATTCAGGATTTCAACCGCAAATATCACACACACAAAAGGAAAGAGAATGCTGAAGAAATGGCATGGGTTGTTTTCACCTTAAAAATTGACAAAGCTCAGATATACGATATTAGAGCTGTGACACAGCAAGCTGTTTGTAAGGAGTAGGATGGGGCATCGCATTAGAAACAAATGTTCTCCATATGTTACACAGTTAAGAATCTGATTTTCTTTAGCTTAGTTGCCAAAACCACTTAGTATGTCAGTTAAAGAAAGTTTCAAAGAACTTGAAAACTTAAAATGCTTTGTATAGGAGTCCACAACAGATCTGTCTAATCAGCATTTCCTAGCAAACTAATAAAAATAACACAATATTCACTTTTATTCTTTTATGTGTATAATAGATCATTGAAACACATAATATGAACTTTGATATTTAGCCAAGCTAGGCTTTTAAAATGTTTACATGAATGAACTATATATTTAAAAGGAAGGTTAACTACCATAGGAAAGTATTATAAAACATCTTCAAAGTTAACTTGCAATGATATTTTTTATGGTAAATACTTCCATTAATATGTTCTGAAATTTATGTTAAAAGGGAACGGCCATCAGTGCGTATTCAAGGAAGTGATAATTAGTCCATGGACATGTAACTCCCTGTTCTTCCATGTACTGCCCTCCAAAATACAATTTCAATAACATAACATTATATTGCTAATGCAATTCAGTTATGAATAATATTTTAAAAATCATTCTTTTCCAATCACAGAATACTTTACAATAATTATTAAAGATGGATTTCTTGTGTGTGTATTCATATATGTATGTGTGAGGGAGAGAGGAGGGGGGAAATAGAAAAAGATTCAAAAGAAGGAAAGTTGAAATCTCCTCCTTTGTAAACACTAATCACATTAAAAATCAATCACGTAGAAAGAGTAGGCAACATCAATAAACACAACATCAATACGCAGGAATAAACAATGAGGGCATAACTACAGAAAACAGAGTTTAAACAGAAGATAGAAAGATGCATCTGTTTTATGAGCAAAATTACATCAATGAACTTGACAGCTTATATGAAATGGATAAATATTAGAAAATTAAAACTTATAAAAATTGACCCAGGAAAGAAATAGAAAAGTTAAACAATTTTATAAGCATGGAGTTGTCAAAACTGAGTGTTCTATATCTTCCCACTAAGAATACACCTGGCCCCAAAATAATGTTTCAAGAAACTTGGATTCTAACTTACTAAAACATTCTAGAGAGCAGAAAAAGAAGGCACAATGTCCAAACACTATGATACTCAAACCAGAGAGGGATTTTGAAAGAAAGTAAAATTGATGATCTATCTCACTTATTAAGTTGGATTCAAATATGCTAGATAAATTTTAACAGAATTAAGCAATGTGCCATGACTAAATTGTCTTTTCCCCCTCAAAATACAAGATTAGTTGGGAGGTGCCTCTAGCTCAAAGGAGTAGGGCACCAGCCCCATATGCCAGAGGTGGTGGGTTCAAACCCAGCCCCGGCCAAAAACAAACAAACAAGAAAACAAGATTAGTTTAATATAAAAAGGAAATTCAAAGTTAACAAAAAAATTGGGATTTGATTGATGTAATTAAGCACTCCAATAACATAAAAATGTATGATTTTATATTTGTGAATACAAAATACATGATGCAATTTAAAAATCTTAGCAATCTAGCCATTGAAGGAAATGTCTTTATAATGAAAGGACATCTATGAAAAATCTACAGCAAACATCATTATCAACAGTGGAATATGTTTTCTACTAAGACCAGAAACTTCACAAAGATGACATCAGTGTAAGGAAGTGAAAACATGATAGATTACATATTCAACCAGGCAAATTAGAGAGAGGAAACTTATCATATACACTCCTGAAGTCAGCTAAAACTCCATTCAAGAAAGAAAAGCTTTATTCTTTATTCAATAAAGAAAACCTTTATTCAAGACTGTTCCCTGTTAAGGAAACAAAAACAGATCTGCCCAAAAAGTGCTTCTAAATGATGTTCTTTAAGAAAAGAATATGATCTTAAAGGAAAGGACTGAAATGCAAGGGCAAGCAAAGAGACTGATAAAAATGAGGATAGCTCTACGTAAACATCGATTATCTAAAATAACAATTATTGGATTTTTACCATTAATTATAAGCTTTCCTCATGGCAAGAAATACTAGAACTCTAGTTCATTTACATTCTAGAAACTACCCTTTAGGAGAAACAATTTAGCCATGGCCAGTTACATAAGTCTGATGAAACCTCTTTCACCTCCTTCCCCTCACATACTTCAAGATAGGTCCTGGCAAAAGTTTAGTAATGGACATGGAAAGGAAGGCATAATCTGTGCACAGCCAGTGAATGAAGCCGCAAAGTACAAAAGATCCTCACATGGAACAAGAACATTAGGAAGTATTAAAGAAAGTAAATAGGTAAGAAGGATGGAGACTTTACATCTTATATGTTTACATGGATGGAGCTGGAACATATTCTTCTTAGCAAAGTATCTCAAAAATGGAAGAAAAAGTATCCAATGTACTCAGTCTTACTATGAAACCAATTTATAGCTTTCTTATGAAAGCTATAACCCAATTATAGCCCAAGAAGAAGGTGAAAGGGGAGAGGGAGGGGAGAGGAGGGGGAGGATGGGTGGAGGGAGAGTAATTGGTGGGACCACACCTACCGTGTATCTTACAAGGCTACATGTGAAATTTACTAGGTGTAGAATATAAATGTCTTAACACAATAACTAAGAAAATGCCATGAAGGCTATACTAACCAGTTTGATGAAAACATTTCAAATTGTATATAAAACCAGCACATTGTACCCCATGATTGCATTAATGTACACAGCTATGATTTAATACAAAAATAAAAAAGAGAAAGGAAATCTATCCATAGTACCATAGGAAGCCCCAAAGAAGTGAAAACAATGAAAAGAGGAAAGAAACTTTTTTTTTTTCAAGAAAAATGCTCCAAAATTAAAACAAATTTTTTTTTCCTCTACTGGAATGATGGATTAAGTTCTTACAAGACCTTCTTATAGGTAAGTAACTACTACAAATTGTGAACATAATACAAAAAACAACTTCCCTATGACTCTGGAGAGTAAACATAGGCAAGTAAACTTCTGCAGGGAACTGAAAAAAATCATAACAAGGTGAGTTTATCATAGTTGCAGCTTTGACCTGATAGTTGCCTACAGTTATGTCCTGACATTGGGTGCAAGCAACAGGGCCAAATATACCCTCTTTCTAGACACACGAGGACAGAAACTGAGATGGTCAAGCTGCCAAAAACTGAGGTAATATAATCGAGGGACCTACGCCCCTTCTTGGCACCTGATACATACATACATGAGACACACTACACATAGCACAGTTAGGGAAAAAGTGAACTGATCTAAGTAAGATGGGAGCTGTTGCTGGCAGGAGATGAGACTAAATTTCAGTTTCAGTGTAACAAATTTAATTGTTTATAAAACATACAAAAATAAAAGCAATCCTCTCAATAAATGCAGAAAAAGCATTTGGTATAATTCACCATCCTTTTCTAAATAGAACACTTAAGAATATATAGGCATAGTGGCACATTTCTTAAACTGATTTGATCCATCTATGACAAACCCACAGCTAATATTACAATGAATGAAGTAAAACTGAAAGCTTTTCCACTTAGAACTGTAACCAGAATAGGTTGTCCTTATCACCATTACTATTCAACATAGTTCTGGAAGTTCTGGCCAACACAATCAGTCAAGAGAAGGAAATAGAGGGCACCCACAGAGGAGGTCAAACTCTTGCTCTTTGCTGACTGAAGATATGATCTCATAAGTAGAGAACCCCAAAGATTCAACCACAAGACTCCTGGAAGTGATCAAAAATATGGTAATGTCTCAGTTTGTAAAATCAATGCCCACAAATCAATAGCCTTTGTATATGCCAATAACAGCCAAGATGAGAAGCTACTCAAGGACA
>NW_003852398.1:45770833-45825847 GCF_000181295.1 Otolemur garnettii
AAAGAAAGAAAGAAAGAAAGAAAGAAAAGAAGAGAAAAGAAAGAAAGAGAAAAAGAAAAAGAAATACCTAGGAATATACATCATAAAAGAAGTGAAATACCTCTACAATGAAAATTATGAAACCCTAAGAAAAGAAATAGAAGATATTAACAAATGGAACAACATACTATGCTCATGGCTGTGAAGAATCAACATTGTCAAAATATCTATAATTTCCAAAGTAATCTACAAATTCAGGGCAATCACTACTAAAATACCATCATCATACTTTCAAGATTTGGAAAAAATAATTCTTTATTTTATATGGAACCTGAAAAAAACCCTCTACAGCAAAGGCAATTCTTAATCATCAGAGCAAGGCAAATCAAATCTACCCTGAGGAATCAACTAACCCCAGTGAGAATGGCCTATATCACGATGTCTCAAAGCTGGAGATGCTGACATGGATGTTGAGAGAAGGGAACACTTTTACACTGTTGGTGGGACTGCAAACTAATACAACCTTTTGGGAATGAAGTATGGAGAATCCTCAAAGACCTCAAATTAGACCTCCCATTTGATCCTGCAATCTCATTACTAGGCATCTACCCAGAAGGGAAAAAAATCCTTTTATCATAAGGACATTTGCGCTAGACTGTTTATCACAGTTCGATTTACAATCATCAAAATGTGGAAACAACCTAAATGCCCACCAACCCAGGAATGGATTAACAAGCTGTGATATGTATATCTCAAGGAATATATATATATTCCAGGGTTGGGTTCGAACCCACCAGCCTGGGTATATGTGGCTGGTGCCGTAACCGCTGTGCTATGGGCTCCGAGCCATATCTTCATTTCTTAATTGTCTATTCAAAATGTTTTACCTATTTTATCAGATTGCTGGGTCTTTTATTGTTGAGGAATTTATATTTCTGGATACTAGTCCTGTGTCAGATGTAAGTATCATGAATATTTCCTCTCATCCTTTGGCTTGCCTTTTCATTTTCTTTAAGAGTTTTTCCAAGGGGAAATCATTTTGTTTTAATAAATTCCAAATTATATTTTTTATTTTATTTTTTCCTCTTATGGGTCATATTTCTGGTTCCCTATTAAATATTTCTCCTATATTTTTCCTAAAGTTTTATAATCTTGTGAATTTCACATTTAGGTGTATATACATTTAGGGTTAATTTTAGTGTATTAATGAAGTAATTTTTTAAAAATGAATATCCAGTCGTCCTAACACAATTTGTTGAAAGGCTTTTCTTTGCTCACTGAATTGCCTTGTCACTTTTGTTGAAAATCAATTATATATATACATGAGAGTCTATAATTGGACTCTCTTGCGTTCCACTGTGAACTTATTTCCTTTTGCCAATAGTACACTGTCCTCATTACTGTAGCTTTGTAAGTCACATAATCTATGTCCTCCAGCTCTTTCAGATTAAGCCTTTTTACATCCAAATTTCTGTTGCCTCTGGAATTTCTTAAGGCCAAATTAGAGACTCAGCCTTCTAGAAGTGAAACTCTCCAGAAATGAAGCCTTTTTCATGAGGTACTTCATTTCCATTTAACCCTTCCCATTGGATCACAAGAGAGGTTGTAGAAAGTTGGACATATTTTGATGAATCAAGCAGATATAAGAGGGATATAAAACTAGAAATTTCCATGTCAATTATAAAGTCATCATAGAATTCAACTACACTAGAAAGTTTAATACATACGTAATTCATAGTGTGCCCAATCCCAAACAAGGGGAAAACCTTAAGTTTCTTGGAGGTCTTCAATTTTATCTCATTTCCTTCTTACTCAAAAAAAGTAACTTTGCAGGGCCACTTCTTACTGTTTCTAGGGAAACATCCTTCCATACCTCTGAATTCTCGGCCAGGCTAAGTAATTTCAGGAAGCTATTACAATGACTTGATTCAGTTGGAGCTGGCTCAGCCACAAGATGCCAGATGGCCTGGAGGCACCAATAGCTGAGGACTTAGGAACAAAGCCATCTAAGAAGTTGCCATTAATTCTGCAAATTAATGCAGAAGAGTGAGCTATTATTGCTGGAAATCAAGATGTTGCACAAGCATTTCTACATCTGGGTCTTTTAACATTTTGCAGATGTGTAAGTTTTTATCCTGAGGATAAATTTATCTCACTAATTAGATCAGCATTATTGCATAATGCTGAGACTCCAGGGCTTGTGTTTAAATATCACTTCCATACAAGTATGGAAGAGAAATATCTAATTCACATGGTATGGACCAACTGTCATCATCAGATTCAGTATTATTTTGTTTGTAAGATTCTGCCTAAAACATACATGTTGAAGGTTGCTGTGGACCTTCACACCATGAAGCTTAACATGTCTTTGTAACAGACTGGCAACAAGATGGTAATAAGGATGCCTGACCAAATCATGCATAAGCTGTGGAGCAAGCTATCTGCTTCTGTAGGTTGGCTTTTATTTCGTCATAGCGTTCATATTCTAGAAAGTTATCTTCATGCTGTCTTGATATAGTATACATCTGAAAATCCAGTATTCACATAAGTGAAATTTTAGAATTATTGCTCCATCATTCCTGTAATTTTTTTTTTTTTTTTTGGACATAGAATCTTACTTTGTCACCCTGGGTAAAAAGTACTCTACTCCATAGATATATGTCTTGATTTTTAATGCCAGACCCATGCTGTTTTGATCGCTATAGATTTGTAGTATAATCTGAAGTCTGATAACACGATGCCTCCAGATTAATTTTTATTCTGTAGAATTGTGTTGGATATTTGGAGGATTTTCTTGTTCTATACAAACACAGAACTGTTTTTTCAAGATCTTGAAAGTATGATGTTGGTATTTTAATGGAGATTATATTAAATCAGTAGATTGCTTTGGGTCATAAAAACATTTTAACAATGTTGATTCTTCTAACTCATGAGCATGATACATTTTTCCATCTGTTAACATCCCCTGCTATTTCCTTTCTCAGTGCTTCATAGCTCTTTCTGTAGAGATTCTTCATGACCTTCATTAAATATATTTTAAGATATAATTTTTTTTAATGCTACTGTGAAGGGGATTGTGTCTTAAAGTTGATTCTGAGCTTGACTGTCTTTGGCGTATATGAAGGCTACTGATATGGGTACATTGGCTTTATATCCTGAGATGTTGCTGCATTTCTTGACTACTTCCAGGAGTCCTTGGAGTTTTCTAAGTATAAAATTATATCATCAGCAAAGAGTGATAGTTTGGTCTCCTCTGTCCCCATTTGGAAACCCTTAATATCCTTCTCTTATTTGACTGAATTGGCTAGGACTCCCAGCATAGCTAAGGACACAGTCATCAAAGCAAAGAGACTGCCTTCAAAATGGGAGAAGATATTTGCATGCTATGTATCTGACAAAAGTGTAATTGTCAGAATCTACAAAGAAGTCAAGAAAAATAACCTGAAAAGATTAAACAACCTCATTAAAAATGGGCCAGAGATATGAACAGATTCTTTTCCCAGGAGGACAGACCAATGACCAACACACACATGGAAAAAATACCCATAGTCTGTAATCAGAGAAATGCAAATCGAAAGCACTTTGAGAGATCACCTAACTCCAGTGAAAATGGCCTACATCACAAAGTCTTGAAGCAACATACAGCCTGCTATGGGTATGGAGAGAAGGGAATAATCCTGCATTGTTGGTGGGACTGCACACTAGCACAACCTCTGTGGAAAGAAGCTTGGAGATTATTAAAGGAAGTAAAAGGATACCTACCATTTGATCCATCCAGCAATCCCATTACTAGGTAACTACTAAAAGAAAAAAAAAATACATTTTGCCAAAGGACATTTGCACTTGAATGTTTATAGCAGCAGCACAATTCACAACTGTAGAGATGTGCAAACAACTCAAGTGCCCTTCCATACATGAGTGGATTAATAAATTGTAGTATATATGTACTATGGAGTACCATTCAGTCATAAAAACGACAAGAGTTTTTTTTTATTTTTTGTAATAACCTGGATAGATTTTGAAAACATTTTCCTAAGCAAAGCATCATAAGAATGGAAAACAAGTATCACATGTCCTCAATACTATGCTGAAACTGGTAGATTAACAACTTCATACTCACATGAAAGAAGAACTCAAATTAAATTCAAGGAGGGAGGAAGAAAGAAAGGGATTGGGTAGGTTCCTCCCCAACAGGCACACTGCACAGGTACATAGCATACTTCCTGGGTGAAGAACACAACTGCAACTTAGACTTTAACCTCACGAAAGCTATGTAACCTAGTAGTATGTACCATCATATTAACCTGAAATAATGAAAACTAAAAACAAACAACAACAAAAAACCAAGGATCTGAAGCCTGAAGACCTCCCGGTCACTTGGAGATCAAACACATGCATGTGAATGACTGGTGCCCTACTTGAGGAGTGGACAAGGGGTATTGATGGAGCAACAAAGAAGACAAAATGATCTATTCAACTGACAGGAGATAATTGTTCTGGAAACCCACAAGTGAATCATCTCACAGACATGATAAATTTCTGCCTCCAAAAATCCTACTTCTTAAGTCATCAAATGCACTACTGAGCCCAGCTTCTGCAATGGGCCACTACTAAAACACAAATGTGGGTCCATCTATGGACACAACTTCATCCACTGCATCAGTTAACACTGGGGATGCTGTCCTCTGGATTAGTTCTGCTTGAATGAAGTTCAGCCAGATATGATACGGAAGTGTTTCAAGAAGGTTGGATTTACCACAACCCAAGAGCACGATGTTTTGGCCCCAGGAGACTGCCCATCTCCCACTGCAGAATTCAATAGATTAGATTTTGAAGGTTTGGCTGCAATGGATGATGAGGTGGCAACTTGTAAAGAACCTGATCCAGAAGCAATTTTCCAAGTGATATTTACAGAAGTACAGAGCAGCTGTTGAAGTGGAAGAAGCAAGGATGACAGAAACTGCAGAGACTCCAAAAGAAGAGGATGTCAGGCTTCTGATAATTCAGTTGAAGTCATTTGCTATGGAAAAGTGCCCAAATGGTATAGTCAATCTTGGGGGTGCTTTCTCTCCTACATTTGTTGTGATAATAATAAGAAACACATCAAGGTTGACTCCTTTTTCAGAAGGAATGATTAGTCTGTAAGAAAACAGTAAATGTATTAATTTTGTATGACACTGTATTATGAGTTTACTATGTTGTGACTGTGTATGATTTAGCATGATATTCTCTAATAAAAGCTGTATAAGAAAATAAAGTAGGACAGTAGGCCTAGCTCCTGATCTTGACCCCCTCTGTATGCTGATCAGCTTGTTACAGTTCCTTGGGTGGTCAACTTACAGAGGTTCTACTGTATATATCCGTCTTGGACCTGCTTATCCCTCTGCTTACTTGGTTGATTAATGGGGCTTCTCAGAACTTGACTCACACTAAGTTCCAGGTCATTTTCCTTTCTGTTTTCTATTATCTGTTTGCTATTCTCTATCTGTTTTTTATTATCTTCCCAATATAAATGCATGACTTGCTCTATTACTTTCTTCAGCTCTCTAAACAAATGCCACCTTATCTGGAAGGATTTCCAAGGTCATCTTGTAAAGAATACCACCATCCTCATCTTC
Source organism: Otolemur garnettii (assembly GCF_000181295.1). NCBI lineage: Eukaryota > Metazoa > Chordata > Mammalia > Primates > Galagidae > Otolemur > Otolemur garnettii. The sequence goes on from NW_003852398.1 coordinate 45,776,431, forward strand.
CCACTTGGTAGTACTTCTTATTTTTCTTCCTTGAGTCTATATTTCTTCAAAACGATCACCACCAACTGACATCTTGCACAAGTATTAGCTTATTGTCAGTTTCTGCCAACTAAAATGCAAGCTCCATGAAGGTGGGGTCTTTGTTTTCTGCTACAACACTGGCACATAGTACAGTGCCTAGAAAGTAGTTGAAACTCAATAAATATCTATTTGTCAAATGAAAGACTAAATTTGAAAACAATTTCTTCTGTACGTCTAGCTATCTATCTGTCAGATTGTTACATTTTGCATGCTGTACTGATTTGGGATTCCAATATAAAAGTGGAGAGGAAACAAGAACATTTCTGGATACCTACAACTTAACTTTATTTGTACAATGTCTAACTTAAAACAGGGCAATAATCTAGGATATTGTGAAAAATACAGATTTTAAAGAAATCCAATAAAGTATTTTCAGAGATGGAAAAAATACATGCAAGCATGTTAATTGGAAATAACCATACAAATACAGAAAATAGCTTAGAAAAATAAAAGAAATCAATTAAGGTACATTTTAGCCTTGATAGGGTAGGAGCTATAAGAGGAAAAAAGAATTTAGCTTAAATACAGTATCTGATCTGAGAGTGTTCTTATACAGAAGACAACATAGTACAGGAAAAAGCTTGAGTTTCTTCCATAAGCTACAGTACAGCATAGTGGTTATAATGTATTCTGTTCTTTGGATTTAAGCATATCTGAATTTGCATCTAACTCACCCTCTTAATGAGCAGAACTTTGAAGTGTTATTTAACTTCTCTAGACCTCAAATTGTTGATCTGTAAAATTGGATTAGAGAATAGCTATGGAATATAATGGTTATAAGAATCAAATGAGACTATAAAAATCAATAAATTAATATGTTATATGGCAGATATTTAGAGCTCAAAACAGTATGGAATGGTACTAGTAAAATTCAACTGATTGCAATATGTTTTATCATTAAAATAAATTTTAAAAGCTTTTAAAAATGGTAATTATGGAAAACAATCTACAATTTATCAAAATCATGTTTGTGGTTGATCATCTGCTGAGGTTTTCTAATACTGGAGATACTTTTTGAGAGGTGAATATTTTCTGTTTATCAGTCCTATCGATTCTCTGTACATGTTCCACGTAAACTGAAATTCTGTTCTGTGTTATTCTCCTACAACAGTAACTATAGACAGTCTACTCTGTTGTCCGAAACAAGTCAGTTTTAGTATGTAAAGTGTCTGCCCATACACCCAAGTATGTGTAACTCAAAATATTAATTTTAACATTAAGATTTAAGAAAGAGGATTGTGACCAAACTTTTGATTATCTAAAGGGTCAGGAGTGAGAAGAGAGTAAAATAGGTGATTAGATCAGAGACTTATCAGATAGAGCTGAATCTGTCTATTGTCATAATCATCACTAATGATGCTGACCTCCCAGGATCCCTGGTTTTGCCCCATGTAAACCCTTGGAAATTAGATCATAACAACATATCAATACCAGTTCCTTTGGAGCTCCAGTTTATGCAACTTTTCACATTTGGTGCAGTTCTAACTCCATAAACTTCCTCATTTTAATTCCAAATCAAATATTCACTGAATATTTCACTTACTCTTTGCCAATAACTGAGTTATGTGATGCCAAAATGGGGTGAGGGTTAGTTAGGTACAAATAAATAAGTACACATCTCTTTAGATAAGAACTCTAAACTGGAGGGAAAGAGAGTATAAAACATGCCATACACGGGGGGAAAGAAACCCTACCCAATAAATGGAGCTGGGACAATTGGATAATCATGTAGAAGACTGAACAGGATCGGCACCTCTCACCACTCACAAAAGTTAATTCACAATGGATAACAGACTTAAACTTAGGGCACAAAACTATAAGAATTCTAGAATAAAATGTTGGAAAAACTCTTATGGAAATAGTCCTAGGCAAGGAATTTATGAAGAAGACCCCCCAAAGGCAATCACAGCTACAACAAACATTAATGAATGGGATGTGATTATATTAAAAAGCTTCTGCACAGACAATGAAACAAGAGAGCAAATAGACCTACAGAATGGGGGAAAATAAATATTTCCATGTTATATACATCTGAGAAAGAGCCAATAACCAGAATTGGCAAAGAGCTCATGCAGATAAGCATGAAAAAAAAAATCAAATAACTACATTAAAAAAAGTGGGCAAAAACATGTACAGAAGCTTTTCACAGTAAGATAGATCAATGGCCAATAAACATGAAAAAATTCTCAATATATCTAATCATTACAGAAAGGCAAGTCAAAATCACAATGAGATATCACCTAACCCCAGTGAGAATGGCTTTTATCAAAAAGTCCTAAGACAAAAGATACTGGCATGGAGGCAGAGAGAAAGGAACACTTATACACTGCTGGTGAAACTGCAAACGAGTACAACCTCTGAGGAAAGTAGTACGTGGGTCCTTATAAAAGTGCATAAAATTGAAAAATACACATACACAAATATCAAAAAGCTTAAAATCTGTGTGCACAGAAACAAAGGAAGCCCTCCCAGCCACAAAGATAAGCCAAACAAGTTGAAGCCAAACTTGCAGGGATGAATCAGAAAGGACGCTGCTGACTGTGTTCCTTGGAAGTGAAATAATGGACCATAACACAGCCTGTCTCAAAACCTTTGTAGTGCCTCACATATGGAGGTACCTCAAAGAGCTAAACATGGACCTACCACTTGATTCCGCAGTCCCACTACTGGGTATTCACCCTAAGGGAGGAAAAAGCCATTTTATCAGAAAGACACTTGCATTAGAATGTGTTGCATTAGCAGCACAATTGTCAAGGAAAAAGATGTAGAGTTAACTTGAGTACCCATCGATAAGCGAGTGTATTAATCAAACGTGGTACATGTATACTATGGAGTACTACTCAGCCATTAAAAATGGTGAATATCTTTTGTAACAATTCAGATGGAACTGGAGACCATTCTTCTAATTGAATGTATGAATGGAAAAAGAACCATCCCACTATTATGTTGAAACTATTTAGTGCTCATGTGCACATATGGTGGTAAAACTCAATGGAAATCAAGCAGGCGGGGTGGGGAGGGAATGGGTAGATTCACACCTAACAAGGACAATGCATGCTAGTGGGAGATGGGCACACTTAAAATTTTGACTCTAAATGTACAAAAGCAATTTATGTAACCAAAATTTCATGCTCCCATATTCTGAAATTTACAAAAAGAAAACATGTCATAATGCCAAATGTTTTACTTATGCTTTACAAGTTATCCAAAACACCATCATTTTCAACAATGCTAAATTCCTTTGAGGCCATATGAGAAATTTTGACAGGGCAAAACAGAGCTACATTTCAGGAGGCTAGTTAACCAATTTACTCTCAGTGTGGCTATCAGTTTATTACTGAAGCATAATGTGTGTATGTGTTAGGGGGAGGAGGAAGGAGGAGATGGGCAGGTGGGAGATGGGCAATAGGATAGAGAAGATAGGAAAGAAGGAAGGAGAAATAGAGCTAGAATTCTTCCAACAGTGCAGAAGGCTATTCTGTTTCATCTTTGTATTTTGTAGACTTGACATAACTGTACTTTCTATTACTCTTGTAATACCATGATAATGTACAGACACTGTTTTTAGTTTCTCTTATACACTTTCCTATTTCCTCCAGTTTATTTAGAAATTTGTTCTGTTAATTTTAGTTCATACAAAACATACTTTAGATGTTTATTTTCAGAGTGGAAGGCATAGTTCCTTCTCCACAATCACATGTTCATATATAGATTTTATTGCATTTTCCCTCCGTTATCATGAGAGAAAGTATAGTTGGTTCTCCATACCCACTGGCTCCACATCCAGGGATTTAACCAACCACGGATCAAAAATATTAACACAATAATACAAAAAGTAGAACTTTTAAAATATAGTATAAGAACAATTTATCCAGCATTTATGATGCATTAGGTATTGTAAGTAATGTAGAGATAATTTAAGAATACAAGAAGGTGTTGGTAGGTTACATGTAAATACGCCACTTTTTATAAGGAACTTGAGTATGTGGGGATTTTAGTATGTGTCAGGGCCTGAAACCAATCACCTGTCGATACTGAGGGACAAATGCATAGGATTTTAAATAGATGCATCTTACTGGCACAATGTGAATGTTACCCGATTTCTGCTTAATTTTCAAAGTAGAAATTGCTGGTCCTTCTTTACTGACTTTGATTAGATACCATGTTTCCCCAAAAATAAGACACTGTCTTATTTTTATTTTTTCTCAAGAAGATACACTAGGGCTTATTTTCAGGGGATGTCTTATTTTTAGTAAATAGAATACAACAATCTACATTTATTCAAATACACTTAATTCATCTTCTTCTGGAACCTGACAGAGGGAGCCAACCTTGTTGGTGGAGCTGGCGCTAGTGATGCATGAACTCCTTTCCCCTAGCCATTTGCATGTGCGCAATAGGATGCCTGCAACCTGGGTTACCACATGCACACTTGCGCAACTGCAAATGGCTGGGAGAAAGGAGCTGTGGCAGATAACAGGTATTCCAGTCTTCCTCACCGCTCTGCACCAAAATGCATGGTGTGGCTATGCAGATACACTACATAGCCACGCCCATCACTAGGTCTTATTATTAGTGTAGGGCTTATATTTAACAAATGCATAGAAATCCTGCTAGGGCTTATTTTGGGGGTAGGTTTTATTTTGGGGGAAACACAGTACTCATATCTATTTCCATCACTTCCAAAGTACAAAGAAAAATGCACCGATCTTTTCTTAGGAAGTCCTTGTTTCAAGGATTAGGGTGCTTTTAACCCCCAAACTCCAAAATATGAAGTCCTATTCTTCTCTTCCAATCACTACTTCTAAACAAAGAATGTGAGCACTTAGAAAATCCCACCTGGACACAGCTCTTACCTGCATCTCTTCACAAAAGGAAGCCAGCGGCCCAAAGAGGATCTGACACTGCTCGTCAGCGGTGTACGTCATCCCTGGCAGCTTGGAGGGAACCATCACAGAATTGACACTCTGAGGATTTGTTTGTAGCAAACAGTTACTGGCCTTGGACCTGACAATATGCAGATATGTGTAAAATTTTGAATTTAATGTATAAACCTGAAGGTATCACAATAAGAAACATTTTTATAATATCAAAAACATAGCTTTACTTCTACGCTCTTCTAAGTGAATGTCCACTTATATATGAAAATCATTTGTTTAAAATTATTTAAGAGAGAATAAATAAAAATAATGTTCAAGTTAATAGAACATTTTCGCTTATAAAGCAGGTACATATAGATTATCTCAGCTAATCTACGCAACAATGTAAGTACAATTTTACACACTCCTAAAAATAGAAGCTCAGACTCAGAGACTAACTTGCCGAAAGCCATGTGTGAATGTAAGAAATCAGCTTTCCTTGGGGATTTAAAGAAGGTAAGCAAAACATTCTCAATGTCACCTAATGGGTAGAATGTAGGGGTATATGGGAAACCTCCTAGGTGAGGGGCACAACTACAACAGGGACCTTGCCTAACAAACGCAAACATTGTAACCTAATCATTTGTACCCTCATAGTAAATTCAAATTTTAAAAAAATTCTCAATTTAGTATTAAAGGTGCAGATATTTTGACATTGTAATACAACTTTACATTGCTTATATTCCTTGTGCTGCTCTATAATAAAGTCACAATGGATTTGATTAGATCCTGATTCATACAAAGTCATACAAAAGCATGCGTGCTCCTTAGGAACTAATCAGGGACGATGGTAGAGCTACTCATGCTGCTACTCATGGTGCATTCAAAGTATTACACGCCCTGAGTGCTGTTCTCTGTTATAAGAACCTATTACACATACTTCAGAACAGGGTTTTGGTAATGCAATAAATACCATGCTCTATAAATTTTGATGTACATTTAATAGAATATATAGGCTTAACTATGTAAAGTGTGTGACTAGATGAATGAAGTTCATCTTAGTAGTGAATTTTGCTAACTCAGGGTACCTACATTTCCTATTTTGATCTGTTTTAGATACCTTAAACATCTAGCTAACTTTCCACATCACCCACTGCTTCAGCAGCTCTTTCTATTATCAAAGGAATAAATAAAAAACAAGGGCTTGCAGATGCAAATGAGAACACTAGGACGATTTTTCACTTTTTTCAACTGGACAGAAACTAAGTGTTTCTCTCATTGAGCATGAGAGAATCAATCACTATTATAATGGTGTAATCAATTTATTAAGGAAAATGTTTGAAAGTGTAAATGAAAAGATAGAGATTTTACTAGAGGGGCTCTTTGTGATAAGAACAGTGAGGATATTTCTACCAGGAAACACTTGAAAGGCAATTAGACACCGGGACAGATATTTTTTATCATTATAACAATTCTTTAATCTTACAGATCATCTTGACTATTCTTTTATTTGAAAATGTAGAAACTAAAAAGCAAATAATTCATCTCAATCACATCATGAGTCAGTGGAAGAGCCAGGATTAGAATTCAGTGTACAATTTCTAGTCTGGTGGCCTTCCTATTTGGCCACACTGCCTTCCCTGAGGGGACAAGGGTACAGGATTCAGGCACATGTAAACATTCTCAGTGCAACAACGACAAGCGACCTTAATACCTGAGAAATCTCTCCAAATCTTCCTTGCTACATCGAGACCATGAAACATCACCAAGATTTTGTCCTTTAATCCATTCACCAGACATGATGTGGAGACCATCAGCACATGATGGGTGGTCATTGTCATGATTAATGCCCATGCTAATTTTGAATATAATTAAAATTAAAAATTACGTTAAGAAATGTTACTTTTTAACTTTTCATAGCTTCAGGTAAATAACAGTTAAAATGCCTAAAATAGTGGGAGAGAAATGTGTTTTAAAGAGATAGGTTTCAAAACAAAATTAGATTTTAACTTATTTTTAAAATTGCTTTTATTTACTAAAAAGCATTTCCCAAATCCACCTACAAAATGGCATGTTCAGGTCACCTATATTGCATCACCTATAGATATTTTTTTTGCATAGTAGCATGTATGAAACTCAGCAACAGCAAACTTCTACTCAACGGCACTAGATTCTTACTATGTCTGAATCAAATTTTCTTCAAAATCTGAACTGAAACCACATTCAACTATTAATCTCCTATTATATCTTCACCATCTATTCATTAGACCATCTTTTCCCACCTACCTCATATAACACAAACTGTCCTGTGAAGCCATCTACATTCTTGGACTTCTTCATCTTTTCTAGTGAATCCTGAATCTGTTAAAACTATTCTAAAAATCTGACTTATTTCAACTCTATCCAAATTAATACAAAAGATGTAAAGTTGAAATACATTCTTCTTGGTAAAGCATCATAAGTATGGAGAAGCAAGAATCCAACGTACTCAATTCTGATAGGAGCACAATTGATGCTGGTCCACGGTGGAAGCAGGGGGCAAGGGGGGAGGGGAAACAGGGAAGGAGGGAGGGGTGTGTGGGGCTGTGCTGTGTGACACACCTCTTAGGGACGAGACGCTGTTAATTGAGGGCCTTCACCCAGCAAACACAAGCAGTGTAAGCTGGCTCATTGTACCCTCAATGATTCCTCAACAATAACATAATCAATAATAAACCTGACTTATTTCTAAATGGGCATTCTAGAATACCTTAAATTCAATATATCTGAAGTCAGCCCATCTGACTTCTTCTATTAAGCCTCTCTTTCTCCTGTGCTCTCTTGCTCTTCTTTACAAGCAATTGTTAGCCATTACGTTGCCAAATAAAGAAATCTTCAGGTCATTAGTTATTTTTTCCTCTCCTGAATTAATCACCTGATCTTTTCTATTTACTAAGTGTTGGGCAAAAATCCTCCTTTCTAAATATTTCTTGTAACTGTCATCTCCCTTTCATTCCTACTGTTACTAGTTAAGATGATTGTATAATGTTCTTATTCCAGTAAACAGAGAGTCATGACAATTATTGTGCTCTCTAATCGTCACCAGCATTTCCCCTCCCCTTCCTCCTCCCCTCCCTGGGGAGCTACAGTTAAAACACAAGGTGACTTTGCACTCCTCTGTTTTCTCATTACCTATGGGGCAATTTACGGCTCTTTAACTTGATACATAGCCTTTGCATCTTCTTCCATATCATTTGTTGTATTTTCTTTTCATCAATCCTAAAGACTTGTAGCTTCCCAAACATTATGCTGTTCCTTATTTTCTTTCCTCAATTACTATTTACCATCTCCCATGTACCATGCATAGGTAATATATGATAATAGGTGTCATATTGTAAATACGAATTGAACAGCCCTATGGAGTAGAAATGATTATAATATGAGAAGAAGTAGCTTGCCGGAGACTATACAATGAGAAATTGGAAAGTGATAAAGTCTGAACTAAGGTGCCCAGCTCACGTGATTAACCATCCTACACTGAGCATCCATGAACTTCATGCCCCAGCCCATACTGTGTCCAAAGTGTCTTTCCTTCAGCTTGTTTGCCTAGACAAATTCTATTATATCTTCAAGATTAATGCAGATTATTTCTAGGAGGTGTTCTTTCCCTAACCCCCACCTCTCCTATTTGTTCTGCCTCCTTTTCCCACCGATGGATTCTGTGAATGATATTGCTACTGTACACTGTTTTACACTGCATTGCACATTTTTACTTGTGGTTAACTCCAAGGACTTCTTCATCTCTCTAGGAGCCTAGCATAGAGACTAGTGTTACAGTCTGCAACCCATGATGAAATGTTGAAAGAAATCATCATGTAAAATCTCTACTATTTCAGGGGAAAAAATCCACAATATCTCCTATGAATTCTCAGAGTGAGGTGAGCAAAATAATTATTTGTGAATGAGTATTAATACTGAAGAAACAGAAAGAAGAAAGTTTGTTTCCATACACGGCAGGGCTGAGATGATGGCAGGATAGTCCATTTTTTGTTTTTCTCCTTCAGTTATGGTCTAGATAACAAATAAAATCGTCTTTCATGATGAAACATTTATAAGAATACCTATATTATATTTTGAAATGCTAAATTAAAAATGTTTTTACATTAACTGCCAAGGGAAATCACAACTAAGACTACCTACATTTTCTCAACTAAAAAATGAATCCTTTAAAAATACCAAACTACATTTTTATTAAGATGAATTAAAAATTTGAAACAAATATGTTACAATGAAATGTTTTTGAAAAGAAATAGGAGTGAATTCCATCCCTTTATGAATTAAGACTAATTATATCATGATGTCTTTAGCTATGACTATGAAAATCCTGGTCTGAATAAAACTAAAAAGACATCATTGAATATTACTTTTGACTTTTATTGTTAGAAAAATTCACTGGTGAATCATATTTCACTTTCTTATTCTAATTAACGACTTCAAACAGAGTCTGTATCAACACAAGTTAACAGAATAACTGGCAGAGAAAAGAAGACAACAGACATGTTTTCAATAGTTTGAAGATAAAGGGGAAAAGAAAGAGATTATATGGAATATGTATTAAGTGGTTCAAATGATAGAGATGTTGAAGTTAGAGATTTAATTTCTGTATCATCCCTTAATTCATGTGACAAGAGACAAGTTAAATACTAATAAATAAATACACATGCCACTGAGGAATACACAGTTTCCTCATTTGTTTAATATACTTTCCTCATGGATTTTTTCTGATGAATGCATAAGGATTAAAAAAAAAAAGAAAAAGAAACAGAAAAAAGGCCTGCACAGTGCCCGGAATCTGGAAGGAGTCCATAATGATCTCTTATACTAGGGCAATAAATGAGAGAAATTTTGTTTCGCTCCAATTTGTCAAAAGATGCATAAAGATAAACTCACCATTAAAGGTAATTTACTGTATTTGCTTTCTTTGGTGAATGTGTGGAGTTAAGAAAAATTGAAAAGAAGAACAAGAATTTACTTTGCCTAGATATTATCTTAAAAGAAGAAATTATAAATATGGAATAATTGCACAAACATGCCTTAGTGTATTTTTAACTGTACCATTCAGATGAGACCCTGGTCCTGTCACTGTCTCATCCGCACCAGGGGTTCCGGCTGCAGCACACCTCATGGGAGACCAGTTAATCAACAGCCACGTGTGAGGAACACACCCAGCTCCTCCTCGGTGGCGGTGGTGGTGGCTCTCAACAATACACAAATGCTATTTTTTTTTGGAAGGGCAACTGGTCTTTTTCAGAAAAAATAAAACTTCCTAAATAATGTGTCCATTTGTGAAAAAGAGAGGGACTGCTTCCAAGATTTAGCAATTTGGACATTTTCCCAAACTAGTGTAATGTGATTTTCCAAACATGGAAGGTTACAACCTCTCAGCCAGATGATCATTTTCCTTTTGGGATCCTGATTCTCATGTAAGAAATTAGCTTAGCCATAGAGAGACCTGGTGATTCAAGCATTGTTTACCATTAGTTACAGTTTCCTAAAGCTATATGGGGACAAGGCTTTTATTTTTAATTGCTTTATTTTACCACCCGTCTGGAATAATCAAGAGACACTGCTGAGTCCTGATTCTATAGATTTGAAATAGATCAGTTTACTCTGAACCTTCATCTGTGCCAGCCACTATATGCATCTCGGAGAATGATGATCTATATCATCTAATCCTAATGATATCTCCATGATGCTTCTATTATCATTAGTTCTAATTTACAGATGATGAAGGTCCTGAGGTCAACAATGGAACTGTGAGTCAGACTCACACATTCACAGGCCCAAACCGATGAACCTCTAGACTTCTACACTACACAGTGCTTCCCTTTTGGGATCAAAACGCTCCATTTCTGTAAATGATGTATTGTTTTTTGAAAAATTTTAAATGCCTCTGTCCCTTTGGCAGCAAGGCACCCCTACATATACAGCCCCATAACCAAGGCACAGGCCCTGGGTGGAAAACATTCTCTAAGTAAGCCATTAGCAACACCTCTGCTCACACTGTGCCACTGAACTGCATTTTAATAATCTCAGTTTAAATTCATTTTGACAAAGAGCCTTGGGCAAATAAACTCTGCACTGACATTGTACATGGTTGTCAAGTCAACTGAAAAAATATTTTTATCTTATAAAACTTCTCAACTTGTTTAAAAGTTCCTGCCAGGAAGTTTTGTGATATCCTGCGGAAAGCTGGAGAAGCACTTGGATTTTGAAGATGGTCCCTTTTGATGTCTAAAGTGTCAGAGAAGAGACGCCTGATGAATTCACTCACATTTTTTGCATAATTTGGAAAGGAACTGATTTGTAAACAGTAATATTTCAAAAGAGTAGAATTTTTGGGCTGGATACATCAGACATTTTCGTGACATAAATATTTCCCTCTAGGGCATATATTATGTGGAAAAATTAATAAAAGAAAGAAACAAACTATCACAGCATCTAACTGGAAGTGGATTACACTTCCATAAAATGACATTTAATTTTACATAATCAGTGGGTATATCTAATTTGATGTAATTCCACTGCTTGTGGAAAAAGTCAGTCATTATGAAACCTAAGACATTTTTGTATCTTCTTTTTCTTCTTTTTGTGTTTTAAATGACTTAAATTTGTGCAAAGCTGAAACATGTGCTTCTGTTGGTAAGTCAAAAGGCCATGTAGAGCAAGTCAGCAACAGGTAAAACATGAGAGGTTCAAAAAAAGGAAGGGGTACCAAGGAGATTTCTTTTAACTTTGCTGTACTATATATTACAGGTTTATCTAGCAATGCAACATAACACTTATGAAGAATCCATTTACTGTCCTGAGCTGTGGTCAAAAAGATGAGTAAGTCTCAGTTCCTACGCTCAAAGAGTTTATCATTTACTAGGAAAGACTCTATCATTTGCCCTTGGTTAGCGAATTGATGCCTGGATCCTGTTAGTTCCTTATTTCTTTCACTTTTTTTTTCTTTAAATACAAACAAGTAAATCTTACAATTTTTTAGTTCTCTATTTCCTAAAGTTCTCCTACTCACCTCTCCCATGCTTTCTTTATTGCTGTCAACCAAGACAGGCACTGGTTCATTCTACTTCTGGATTATTGTAATGTCTGCCTGACTGACCTCCTGCCTCTCACCTCTCTCTTTGCCTCAAAAACCATGCTTTCATCATCCTAGTTTCTTATGAATGTGTCAAGACAAAAAAAAAAAAAAGCTAGTCCTATAAAAACAGATTTTCTCTGGCAAGCAGAGATACTGAAAATGTGAATAACAAACGACCTGCATCAGAAAAGGGGAATGTGATCATGTGAGGTTAGTTAAAATTCAGATTCATGGGCCCATCTCAAACTGATTAAAAGAGAGTATTTACAGATAAGGCCTAAGAAACTGCATTATAACACATTTTCTGGATGATTTTTATTTACTAAAAATACTACCAACCAAATACATTCTTTGTCCCATTATTCAAACCATCTATAAACTGACATCAGTCTAATTTTCGCTGCACTCTTAATGCTAGCCTAACTTTTTGTATAGCTTTTGTAGCAGAATGCTTCCCCATCTTCATTTATATATTCAACTCAAATTTAAGACTTTCTTCCTTTAGAAAGGACTCTTCACTACCTTGTAGTCCCTATTTCTCGTTATCCTTAACTTCTGTGCTCTTCAAATATATGACATGAAAGACATGTCATAACTGCCTTGTATTTCTCACAAATTTTAAATAACATACGTATACTATCACTACCTAGAATACAAGGGTTCAAAGAATGGAAATTGTCTTTTTTTCTACCCTAATCACTTTATTTCATTAAATTTTGCATTAAGTAAATATCTGTTGATTTATCAAATGAAACTGAATAATAGAAATATGTCATATTTCATAGTTAAGATATTCAAAGCTAACATGGCCTCTTGCCAACTTAGAGAAACTTTGAGCTTCAAACATAAGTAGATCATCTGTTCAAGGAAGGTTGCTTGCCTCACTTTAGGCCACACATTTGCCAAGATACATTAGAGAAAGGCAAACAGAAAGCCAATTCTTGTGAGGCCATTCATTAGCTGGATGATTTTTTCCCCCCTCTTCCACTTACTGCGATATCCAAGCTCAAATTTGGATAGAATCTGGTGTGGGAGAGCTGCCACATCTATACTGGCTGAAGTCCCATTATGATAATTAACTTGGACATACTACTTATTACTTTAAGTGGTATCATTGTCTAAATAAAGTATCAAATACAAAAGCTGAGTTAGTGGTCTATAAGAGTCTTCATGATAAGCAAACTTCCTGCCAATTTGCTTAAGAATCTCTGAAAGGTATGAACTCTCTCCAAGAGAGAACAGAGAAATGGAAGGTCATTGGAAGCTGAAATGTCCTTTTTTACAGTAAAGCATTCATGAAATAACTGTAATAACACTAATTATTATCATTCATTTACTCTGCTATGTGCCAACCGCTGTCCCATGAAATTAGAGTATTGCCGATCCCAACAATGAACCTTCAAAGAAAAGGTTACCCACGTTTTAAGAATGAAGGAAATGAGTGCAGATAGATCTCCTTGCTCAAAGCTCATTCATCAAGTAGCCTGGGGAACAAGAATTCAAGCCCAAGGCCGATGCACCTCTCCTGCTTTTCCTTTCCCCTCTTCACTTAGGCAGTTGCTAACATTACCCAAGGTGTGTGCTGGAGGAGGATGCTTGCTGCTTGCGACATTTGCTGTAGAGAATTCGGAAGAATACAGCATGGGGCCATGTAGCCATTACCAATTTTAGTGGGCCCAGAGAAATCAATTACAAAAATTCACTTTGTACATTGTAAGGAGCAATTATTTCTAGAGGTAAGTAAGAGTACGTTTCTTATTAGTCTATGATAGCTCTTTATTATTATTTAATCTACTTCTAATCCTAAAAGTCCTAGGGGATAATTCTTTCTGTACTTTTTGTATTTGTCTTACCTCCTTTCATAGTATATCTACTCTTCTTACAGTAGATACATTGCTGTTTATCAATACAAATGCACAGCAAAAATTTTATTCCTTCCAAAACAGACTTCTGCGAGCTAAGAGAGATTAACCAAATCTATGTGTGATGATCTAGTCTGGATTTTAAGATGACTGTTGATGCTTATTCATTTGTGCAAGAAACATTAGAATACCTAAGATGTATAATGCACTCAACTTAGTGCTATGGGAGAAAAAATATATTAGACTTCAATCCTGGTTCCATAGAGATTGATATCCAGTTGGGGATCTCTATATATTTAAATATTAGTATAAATCAGTATACATCAGACATAGTAAGTGATGAGTGATACTTCTTATAAACTGTGGCAGAAACTTAAAAAAGGCAACATATTTCCTGGCAGACTTGCAGGTTTATTTCACAAATGTGATAGGATTTGTCTTGGCCATTGACAAGTAAGTACAACTGGGACCGGTTCAGATAAGACAAATAAGCATGAATAAAGACATGATGTTTGGAAATTATGGCCTGTTTGGATGCATGAGGGAGAGAAGTAGGTTAGAGTTAGAAAAGCAGAGACTGAGGCTGCTCTAGGAAAGTCATGACTGAGGGCAAAGGAATGTGGAATTTACTCACTCGGTGGTGAAAGGCAGAAAAGATTTCTGAACTCCAGAACAGGACCATGATTCAGGAAACTGAGTCTTGTTAATGTGTGAGATAGAAAGATGTGGCACTAAAGGCAAAGAGACAGCAGTGAGGTGTGCACTGTAATTATACAGGCCTGGAGGAGCACGAGGGGAGGAAACAGACGGATGGGATACTTATTGCAGATGGAGAATGGATAGGACTTTGCAACTGATTCCAGGAGGAACTAAGGGTGAAAAGTTTCAAAGATGCTTCAGATGTCTCAACTAAAGGTCTGATGGCAACATTGCTGCCAATAACAGAAATCGAGCTGTCTGAAGAAGCAGGCGCCAAGTTAAAGACAAAGCCGTGTCTCCATGCCGAAGTTTAATAATATATATTAATCCTTTCCTCTGGTTCAAAAGGAAAGGATTAAAACAAAATGTGAAAGTTCCTGTGTGTTTTTGGCCATGTCAAAAGATGCTCAACGTTCTATAATGACCTCCTATGGAAGTATTTTTCCTTCCCTTACATAATTTTATCCAACCCAACATCTCTAGGAAGTAGGCAATCTAATTATCACATAATTTCTTTTTTTAACAGTGAATAAGGATGTGGTGTACATTTAGTGCTGTCTCTTTCAACTTGGAAAAGTATAAAACTCTGCTCAGGTTTTCTTTGTTATTTTCTTGGCACTCTCTATTATAGGTATAAGTTGGGAATATGACAGCAAACTAGGTAGATAAGAATTAATTTATTCTATACAAACGGATATAGACCTGTGATAGATAGATGTAGTTGGATTTTGAAAAGTTTTAAGTAAAAAGTTAAGGCCAGGCAGTGGCTGTGTTTATAGCTGATATCAGAGAGGCCTCCCTGAAAAGGGACAAGGGAGCACAGAGTTTAGGGAGAAGAATGGAGGAGCCATATAGCTTTTCTTGGAGAAGAACTTTCCAGACAGAAAAAACAAAGGTAACGGTCTTGACAAAGGTGTTTGCATCTTAGCAAAGAGGTGACGAATCTAGAGCACAGTCAGTGAGGTGGGGAATGGCAGCCTATGCGGGAATGAGGCTAGAACAAGTAGACGGCCTGGCGGGCCAATGCGGGGCTCAGGGTTCTACCGACCGATATAGGAGGCCATGGAAGGGTTGTGAGGAAGAAGGTGAGACACTTTCTTTGTTTTAAAGAAATTGCCCCAACTCTGAGTTGAAAACAAATGGAAGGAGGTAAGGGCTGAAAAAGAAAGATAATTGAAGAGGCGACTCCAATATTCCAAGTAAGAGATGAGAATGGCCTAATCCAGAGGATTAGCATAATCAATGAGAAGCAATCAGATTCTGGGTATACTACGAAGGCAGCATCAAGAGCTGATGAATGTGGACCAGGAGAAACAGAGAGGGCCCAAGAGTAATCCCATGGTTTTGGTTGACCAAATGAAAACCTGTCATTTACTGTGATAGGACTTTCAGGGGGCAACACTTTTAGGGTGGGAAGCATCAGATCTGCATGTCTATAATAAAATAAGTCTCACTCAATGTGGGCTGAGATGTCTCTCCAAACATGTGATATTGTTTTTATAAAATTGTATTTAACAGCATATTAAACGTCCCATGCAATATCAAAAAACATTCTAAGCAATTTGAATATGCATACAGAATCTGTTTTATAATCAAGTTTGGGGGATATTTATGCATGAGAATATGTTACTAAGATAATGACTTGATTAAATCATTAATGCATATTTATAAAATAATATGCACCAAGCATCATCAAATGCATTAAGAATTCCATGGTAAGCAAAAAGAGATACGGTCATCACCTCTTGAAACTCACAGCCTCCTGAGGTATACATCTAACAGATGAACAGTGTACGTTTACAAGGGAGGTGGTGTCATTAAAATGCTTAATAGAGAGAGTGACCTGCATGGAAAATTTCCTTTAGGGAATGGCTATTGACCTAATTCCTCATATATGAAATCTGAGGTGGAGGAGATAGTCACTCACAGCTGGGAATCTAGTGTATTCCAGGGAGAGGACACAGCCAGTACTTATATCCTGCCTGGTAAAGAAACACAGTAGGTTAAAACACTATAAGGACTATAGTGTGGATGCCATGCTGAGACAGAGAGGTCACAAAACAAAGTATGGCTAAGGAGATAAGGTGGGAACAGATAATCCAGAGCCAGCACAAAAGTAAGTTGAGTCAAGCTAGCTAGAAGAACTTGTTCAGATTTCTGGCATAGCATTGTAATTAATAACTTGGGCTTTGGGTTTGGACATACTTGCCTTTGAACTTAAACGTAGGCCCTTATTAGCTTTGTGAGCTTTGGCAATCATCACCTCTTAAAATAAAGCTGATATTATTGCTTTCCTTCTTCAGGTGGGAGCAGAAGTCTTCGGCCTCAACGAGCTCAGCCAGTGCAAAGTTCTGCTTTTCAATAAATCTCCAGATTTAGCATGATCACAGAATGGCCACAGGATTATGTTATTAATAATTATCTTTGAAATTATTATTTCCCTAATTTATACATATATTAAATATCCTAGATCGGAGGCTAAATTTCACTAAAACCATAATCAATGAGAAAGGAGTTCTTTTACTTTGGGTTGGAATCCACAAAGAGCACTGATTATTTGTGTATCTAAAGAAAAAAGCATGTATGTGTGTCTATACAAATGTACATTAAATATATATAGTATATATTTGTATTTATATGTAACAAAATAATCTAAAACACCACTAAGTACTTATACAAAGGGACAACTTTTATTATTTGCAATGAATTGCAGCACACAATTATGTCTAAAAGCACTTCACAAATAAGGGCAAAGGCAAGTAAGTACAGGAGAGTTTTCAAGCTCAAAATCATAAAGACGGGTTTGTCACAACTCAGATTCAGCTTCCTAGTGCAATGTTGATTTAGAATGAGCAGGATCTGCTATATCTGCCATATGGCCAAGCTATTCGGAGTGTGGCCTGTGCACTGGCTGCCATTTGGTGAATTGTTTTTATTACTGATTTGTATCCAGCTAAGTTGCTGGGGCTAGAACATAAATCAGCGACATCACTAAGCACGCATTTCAGTTAAGCTGACTTTCTTTCTTCACTTCAATACTTTTTCAATGAAAGAATCTATGTGCTATATTCTGGCATATCTTCTTATCTCCTTACAGACCACACTTGATTAATAAGAGCATTGACGTAGGGGTTAATGAGAAACAAATTTAATGAAGAGAACTTTATACATATGCTAATGTAAATTCTAGATGGGTTACAGGGCTAAGTAGTGAATACAGGAGTAAAAATATAACACAACTATGCAAAAGTACGTTTCCCTAATTTTAGGGTAAGAATGCACTTGTAAATGTGAAAACCTACAGAATAAATAATAAAGTATGAAATCTGACTCCTAAAAAAATTCTACAGGCCACAAACAATGAAAATCAAGATTAACTATTAGCACTAGGAAAATCTTTACGGTATATCATCAAAAGAAAATGTCCTTCTGCTTGGCGCCTATAGCATACTGGTTATGGTGCCAGCCACATACACCAAGGACGGCAGGTTCAAACCCAGCCCAGACCAGCCAAACAATAATGACAACTGCAACCAAAAAATAGCCAGGTGTTGTGGTGGGTGCCTGTAGTCCCAGCAACTTAACAGAGTCGCTTAAGCCCAAGAGGTTGAGGTTGCTGTGAACTGTGATGCCACAGCACTGATGAGGGTGACATAGTGAGACTCTGTTTCAAAAAAAAAAAAAAAGTCGTTAATATCAAAAGAACTCCTTGAAAATAGGTCTCTGATCATTTCAATTTCCTCATCTGTAAAATGATAAAAATACTTCGCTCAAGACTTCGTGAGGTTGGCTGGGCGTAGTGACTCATGCCTGTAACCCCAGCACTTGGGAGGCCGAGGCAGGTAGATTGCCTGAGCTCACAAGTTTGAGACCAGCCTGAGCCAGAGCGAGACCTCATTTCTAAAAATAGCTGGGCATTGTGACTAGCACCTGTAGTCCCAGCTACTTGAGAGGCTGAGGCAAGACAATCGCTTTGAACCCCATGAGTTTGAAATTGCTGTGAGCTATGACATCATAGTACTCTACAGAGGGCGACAAAGTGAAACTCTGTCTCATAAAAAAGAAATAAAAAAAGACAAGTTGCACACACCCAGAACTATAGACACGATTATCTAATACCATAATGACTTTCCCTATCTGAGAAGCTGTGAGTATTCAGACATTTTTTAAATATTCTCTTTTTCGTCATTTCTTCTTATATTGTGCCCACCCTGGATGATGATGATGATGTAATTTACATAAATATCCTCCTGTTTTGTTTTTTAATACAGTGACTGTATGCTGCCTATTGTCTTTCATGGACTGACAACAAGAAAACACCAGCTTCCACTTTGGGGACAAATCCTGCTTACTGCTAAGGGGGATTTTTTGTAACTGAGTAGTTCAACATATATCACGTGTCCTGGTCCTAATCCACCAAGCATGACACATACCTTTGGCACATCTATATTGATTTTGGGTGCAGCTCTATAAAAGTCAAATAAAATAATATTTTAGTACCATTTTAGCCATTCCAACCTGAGTTCCTAGTCATAAACCAGTGTTTCTGCTACATAAAGTGTAAGTGGACTTTCCTTAAATTATCACACTGAATTTTTCGTTTAAACAGTCGTTGATTCTCGATCAAGACTTTAGTCTTCAATAAATTAATTTGTTTTGCGCCCTTTTCCTTTCTTGTTTCTCCTACATCTTACAATACAACAGAAATTAATGAAATGGATTTGGTATATCTGTTTTTGAACATAAACCTGCTATTCAAGGTACTTAACAAAATTATTTAATGTCTCCTTATGAAAACAGACTCAGACTGCTTCTCAATCAAGCTGTTCATGTACACCTATGAGTAAAAATTGTAATTACTCAGAAATTTTTTTCCTTTATAAGAACTGGATTTGTGATTAATTTGCATTTACTTTCCTCAAATTACTTATTAGTAACTTTTTCTTGCCTCTAGCCATTATTCTCAGCATTTTCCCTGCAGTGATGCCCATGGTTTTTCATATTTTAACTGAACTGAAAATACCTTTCAGTTATTAAAGTAATATTGGAAATAAGAATCTAAACTTATCATTTCTGGAGTGCAGTATTGAATAAGTTTATATTGCACTGCATACTTTCCCTGAAAGAATGATGATTTTAAAGTGTATTTTTTATTTTATCTTTATTTTATTATTATTATTGTTTTGCAGCTTTTGGCTGGGGCTGGATTTGAACCAGCCATCTCCGGCATGTGGGGCTGGCATCCTACTCCTTTGAGCCACAGCACCACCCTGTATTTTTATTTTTTAAAGTGGCATATTAACTCCTTATGTTCTCAATTAGCTGGCTGAAGATTCAAAGTCCATACTGGAGATCACACAAGGACACCCTTGAACAACATTGGTTTAAACTACGCAGGTCCACTTATACTGAGATATTTTTCAACCAACTGAGTGCTACAGTATCTGCAGATTGTGAAACCTCCCTATAGAGGCCGACTTTTCCTATTCTCAGGTTCTGCAGGGCAGCTGCTGGACTTGAGTATTCATGGATTTGAGTATATACAGGAATCCTGGAATCACCACCCCTCTTCCCCCATATTCCAGGGCATCACTGCATTTCTACATACCGAAAAGAGTGACACCACAAATCAATCACTTGAAAACTGCCATGACAGTACATTTTGTATTCACCAAAAAATACCAAGCATGCAAGGGAAGGTATGTGGCAATGAGTTTGACACAGCCATTACAAAATTTATATACACTTCAAAACATGTTAAATGTACATATTTTCTGGTCAATTAAAAAGATTCAAAAATCAATTACTGCTGATAATGCTCTATTTCTTGGACTATAATATTCAGTTTTTGATAATTCATTGAGCCATATAATTATGACTTTTTTGCTTGTGTTTGCTTGAGTGATTTTTTTAATCAAACACTGCCATGTCCTACATAAATTGTTGGACATCAAATTCCGCTGTTAACTCAATTTTACTTAATTGCCTACAGAGTCCAAGGAAATAAGGAAAATGAAGTGAGCTGGGTGTGCCATACTAGAGAGTTGCAGCCTGTGATGAGCTGGAAAGATGGGTCTGATTTAAAGAGTACAAGGCGCTGTTACTCAGCTCCAGGGAATGGCTGCCATATGGGACGGTGGGTCAAGTGTTGCCAGGTCTGCAAATTTAGATTTAATGTCAAATTTAGACTTTTTAATGTCAGTAACTAATTCAACGTTTTAAACACTGAACGACAAACAAAATTTGTCTTTGACCAAAGAGGCCTCCATAAAGATCTCCTCCCAGAGTAGGGCTTTGCTAAATCTGAGTCCAATTAAAATGCCTTCATTTGTACTGGTGGTAAGCTGGGGATGAAGGAAGCCTACAGTAAAAGTAAGTCTGATTTCTCCACGCATGCCATTTCTACTTTAAACTTCCTACAAATATATACATACGTTTTATGCACTGAATTCCAAATGAATCTCTTAACAAAGGTATTATCCCCATTTTGCTTAGAGGCATCTAAGGCACAATGATGTCTGATAACTTAATGTTGAAATTTGGAACAGTGTGTCCTGAGTTGAATGGGTTGAGTTCAAATGGCTTGTTCCAATGATTACCATCTTTATAACTTTGGGAGGATAAATTAACTTCTTTATACTCAGAAAAATGGATATGCTAATCACAGAATTATTGTGGGGCTATAGAAAGCACTTAGAAATGTGTCTGGTACACAGTAAGTGCTATATAAGTTTTGCTATTACTAATTATTATTGCTATTATTAATATAATTGATAAAATGAGAATTAGAACAGTAACTACTTCGTTGGTTTTTGTATTAAGTGAACTGATCTATGTAAATTTCCTAGAACTGTGCCTGTGACATAGTTAATATTCAATACATGTTAATTATGAGTCTAATTTCTCTTTCCAGTACATTTCACCTAAACCATGCTTCTTTACTCTGGGCCTGGTAATAACAAACGTAGGCACTATCATAGCCTGGAAGCATTTCACCAAGTAAATGTTTAAAAAATAGACAGTGAGTAGCATCATGATTACTGAAATAATTATATTGTTTAAAATGTAGGGTGAGGCTGGGTGTGGTGGCTAACATCTATAATTCTACCACTCTGGGAGGCTGAGGTGGGTGGATTGCTCAAGTTCAGAAGTTGGGGGATAGCCTATGTCAGAGCAAAACCCCCATCTCTAGTAAAAATAGAAAAATTAGCTAGGCATTGTGGTGGGTGCCTGTAGTCCCAGCTACTCAGGAGGCTGAGTCAAGAGATCACTTGAGCCCAGGAGTATGAGGTTGCTATGAGCTACAAAGCCACAACACTCTAGCCTGGGGCAACAGAGTAAGACTCTGTTTCAAAAAATAAAAAAATAAAAAATGTACAGTACAATCAACTATACACTCTATAATAACTGTCTTGATGATTTTAATAATGGAAGATTTTATTCAAGGAATCAGGAATGGTTATAACATTCAGAAGACACTTTTTAAAATTAGATGGTCTTATTCATCATTTTTGTTTCCCTAATTTTTCTAAAACTTGAAGCCCAAGGGAAAAAAACAAAATATATTCATGCAATTTAAATATTCAAACCAAATGTATATGCTAACATATCTAACATAGCTGGGATTTTTACTTACTTGTGACCCATTTCATGAGCAATTGTAAATGCAAGATTCAGGCCATTGTCTTCAGCAATGATACATTTTCTCTTTTCACTACACATTCCACTCAAGTAAGCTATACCTAGAAAACACAAACATTAATTCTCATATGTCTGAAGTAAAATATCAATATTTATACTACATATTAGTAGTAGGAATGAAAATGACTGTTGTCTCTACTAAAACATGTCAATATTTAACTGTGAAATGTAGCTCCAATAAGGGAAAATTTAGGAGAAAATGTATAAGACAATCAATAAACTGTTAGCAACCTATTCAATTTCATATTTTAGATGAAATTATTTTACGAACTATCCACTTCTAAAAAGGTATCCCATATAAATGTACTTCATAAATACTATTTTTAATTGTCACATAAGACAAATGACTAGTCACAGCTTAGAAAATGTAAATTTAAAAAAGTGATGATGATGTTAAATACTTTTCAATTTTTTTTGAAAATTTAATTTCAAAGAAATGCCATAATGGTAAAATAAACTACATATAAGAGAGTCTTGAGCTTATATTCATATTTTAAATTGATACAATTTTGAAATACTTTTAATAAAATATTATTTTAACTATTATGACAGAACTACTGGTGATATTTGAAAAATTAAAGGGTTTTCTTTGAAAATTGTTTGACTAATAAGATGGTCTATTTGCAGAGTATATGAAAGTGAATATTATTAAAGATAAAAATTTCAGCAAGATATTTATTCTTTGGCTTAAATTATCAGTAAAGGTTGTAATGTATAAAATCATTAGTAGTCTTTAGTCAGAGATTTATGTAATATTTTGCTAATTAAGATAGATAATTTACACTCAAATGCTTACTGCCAGGGACTCTAACGTAATTAGATCTAATTAAACAAATAATAAAAAAAGATACTTGAAAAAGATCATTTAACAAAAGAAATTATGAATATAATTTTTCAAACATGTTTTAATGCTATTTTCAAAATAACAAAACTTACTGTAATATCTATTATTTTGGATAAATTATATATTCTATAATTCCCATGTCCTTACAAAGTAGTTTCTAAGTTCTTTTTATACATGATGACAGTTAGGCATAGACAGATAAAATGATTTGCTAAAGATCATATTATTACTAAAAATGATAAAATGGGGATTTGATTTCAGCTTTGAATCCATTTGCCACATGTTTATTTCTGAAAACAATTTGATGCAGAGCTTGCTCTAATTAAAGATTGTCAGCTGATTGCTTATGACTTTTTCTCTCTCTCCAGAAACCAAAACTATTGGTAAGAAATAATTCAATTTAAATAAAAGAATAATCACCTTGTATATGTTTTAGAAAGTTAGAAGATTCATGGAGGAACATGAATGACTTAGTAAAAGCCACTGGCTAAGCAATAAGAGGGAAAATCTGATGAGAAGAGAATTTATGGGTACGGTAGAACCACAGAGAAGCTCAAGACTGAGACGTGCGGGTCTTGGGAGTGACTACAAAGTCCCCAGCTACTCAGGAGGCTGTGGCAAGAGGATCTCTTGAGTCAAAGGTCTGAGGTTGCTGTGGGCTATGACAACACCACAACACTCTAACCAGGGTGACAGAGTGAGACCCTGTCTCAGGAAAAAAAAAATAAAAACAAATTAAAATAGATTTTATAAAAATTTTACATCTTCATATTGACGAAATGACTTCTTAATGAATGGATGAGTGGATGGCTAGACACACAGATAGATGAATAGACAGATGGTAAGTCCAACTATGAGATCATTAAGTTTAAAACGTTCAATTTCCTTAAATACTAAGTTTGATAGTTGATATCTCTAACATTTCACTTTAACACTTTTTTTTTTTTTTAATTGTGAAGGTACATTCTCATTCTTTCAAATGCATGTTTTGGCTTGTGATTGTCTTTCAAAAAACTTTTTTTAGGGTAATTTTTATGAAACCCTGGATAAGTCAAACATTCACGTTGTTTTCAAATATGAGGTCCATGGTGGAACCATTATAACCTAGATAGCTCAAAGTATCAACAAAGTGTTTGGGAAGGATGTGACTAATGAATGAACAGTACATGGATAATGTGAGAAGTTCCATGCTGGTGATTTTAATATTGAAAATAAGCCATGTGGGTAACCTGAAACCAATGTGGGTAATGATCAGCTAAAGCTATAGTGAAATATATATATTTCAACAACATTGGACCATTTGAAAGAAATCAGCAAGGTAAAAGAGCCAGTAGACAGGTTCCACATGAGTTATATAAGTGTTGGAAGGGAAATTTTCAAGAGGCTTGCCCTCCTTTACTGTCACCACATAAATGCAAACCATTTCTACACCGAATCATTAAGTGTGATGAGAATAGATTCTTTTTTACAATTGCAAGCACTTGGCACAATGATTAGATAGAGATGAAACAGGGAAATACAATTCAAACCTGAATATTCATCCCCCTCAAAGCTAATGGTGTCTGTATGGTAGTCCAGTGCTGGTATTATCCACAATAGCTTCATGTATCCTGGTCAGTCAATTACAGCACATGTCTGCTGCAACCAGTGGGACAAAATGATGAGGATGCTTGCAACTGAGATGCTGAGGTTGATAATAGAGACGGGCCAATCTTCTTGGAAGACAACACTGTCATACAAACAATGCTGCTCAAACTGTAGAAGCCTGACTTGGAAGCCCTCTGTCATCAACCACACTCACTAGACCATGCACCAACTGACTGCTGCTTCCTCCAGGCTTTGTACCACTTCTTGCAAGGAAAAATATTGTTCTCAACAGGCTGGGGGAAACTCCTTTCACAATTTCCTCACCACTCACCAGGCTTCTTTGCATACAGGGGCTACTGTTAAGATAGCAAAACTATGTGGATAGCATAGGTGCATATTTGATTAATTATACTATTTCTTGTTTGATATATAATAAACTGACCAAATATCATTTTACAACAAATATATTTATGCTAGAATGTTTATTGCAGCCCAATTCATAATTGCCAAGTCATAGAAGAAGCCCAAGTGCCCAGTTACCCATGAATGAATTGATAAACTGTAGTATATGTATACTTTGGAATATTGTGCAGCCTTAAAAAATGATGGAGACTTTGCTGCTTTTATGTTTACATGGATGGAGCTGGAACATATTCTTCTTAGTAGAGTATCTCAAGAATGGAAGAAAAAGTATCCAGTGTACTCAGTACTAGTATGAAACCAATATCTAATCACCCACACTTTCATACAAATGATAAAACACAACTATAGCCCAGGATGAAGGAGGGAAGAAGAGTGTGAGCTGAGGGGGCTGGCTGGGAGCAGAGAGCAGGGAGGGTAATCGGTAGGACGTCACCTATGGTGCGTATTACAAGGGTACATGTCAAATCTATTAAGAGTAGAGTATAAACATCTGAACACTATAATTAAGTGAGGTGAAGGCTATGTTAACCAGTTTGATGTAAGCATTCCAAATTATATATAAATCATATCTACAGCCATACCACCCTGAACGCGCCTTATCTCGTCCAAATTATATATAAATCAGCACATTGTACCCCATAAATGCATTAATGTACACAGTTATGACTTAATAAAAAATTGTTAATAAAAAATAAAAACCAAATATCAAAGATTTAATAACTTTATACTTTCTTTGGCTTATTATGGTAACTGAAATTACTCCTAGTCTATGTCAAACAAGGTAGGACAGAAAGTCTGTAGGAAGGCTCACAGTTTCCCAGCTGCATTTGGTGTTTACAGTGAGACTTTCGTAGATACAGCTTAAGGAAATTACTTTTTGACATTTACATGTCTGAGTGAAAAGGAAGCAGCAGTATCGAAAACGAGGGTCAAAGGTGGATGGGAGTTGGACAGTGTTTTTTAGAAAAGAATGAAAAGATGAATAGCTAATGAGGGAAATAGAGAGAGCGGAGTAAGTACTAACAGAGTACTTAATAAAAATGTGTCAAAAACCATGTTGTTACAGCTGGGGGTGAGGAGTCCAAGTTCGAGTGGCACTAAAGTAGTATTCACTTGAGTGATTTCCAGCCTGCGTCTAAAACACAGAAGAATCATGCTGGGACTCCATAGGGGATGAGATTTTGCAGATCAGGTGTGGAGAAAGACACACAAGGTGTAAAAGTTGGCAGTAAAGTTGAGACTGAAAGAAGGGATAGAGCTTGCAGGGCTCTGCGGGGATAAGTCAAGAAATATGGATAGAGAGAGACTGAGATGTAGAGAATAGAAGACAGGAGTTGGGAGAAGGGAATAATCGATGAGAAAAAGGGCAGACATTTCACAAACCAGTACTGAAGACTGTCATCAGAGAGTGGGATTTAGGGATTAAGAATTAGGAGGTGAAGTTTTGAGATATGACTCGGTATTGTCATGAGAGTAAAGAAGGATAAAGTTGGGGACACCTAGAGTGAAGTTAAAGAATTATTAAAAGTGTGGAGTGGACTAATTATATAAACATGAAACTGTACATGATCATAATACAGATGTAAAAAAAAAAAAAGAAATATGGCGGCGCCTGTGGCTCAAAGGAGTAGGGTGCTGGCCCCACATGCCGGAGATGGCAGGTTCAAACCCTGCCCCGGCCAAAAACTGCAAAAAAAAAAAAAAAAAAAAAAAAGAAAAGAAATAATCCGGTAAAGTGAAAGCAGAAAATAAGATAAAATATATTAGTTGTCATATTAAAATACATATACCTGCTTAAAAATTCCTGGATGGAATTTTATATAATTCTTTTATATCTGGCTACAAAAACACATGTAAAGCATGATAACTAAATTAAAACAAGAAAAATGAATCACCAAACTAAATCACCTCCCAAAGCAATATTGAACTGGTTATCACAATATTAATATTTTATAAAATATACATGGAAGAGAAATGATTATGCCTAAAGGGAATAAGCACATAAATATCAGAAACATTTAACATTACTTAAGATATGTATATATTGTAATTTCATCTCAAACTATTCTTAAAATATTCTAAACTAATGTAAACAATTGTTCTTTCAATAATTAATAGATTCAATAGGTGAAAATAAAGATAGAGAATCCAAATATTCCATCTGCAATGTTTCATCTAATTCATACACACCACACACACACACACACTCATACACACACACACTCATACACATATACACACAACACACTTAGACCTAACAAGTTGGCAGTAAGGTTGAGAGTGATGTAACAAGTAGAAGATTATGTTCAAACATGCATGGAACTTCTTCAAAAGTTGCCAAGGCAAGAAAATAATTGTCATATATTTTAGGAATAATGTAATAAAGGCAATACTTTCTAATAACACTGCAATTAAATTAGAAATCAGCACAAAATAGTTACTGTTCCAAATTCTTTCTCCTGTCTCCCTCCTAATAAATAGATATTTTAAAACAAATTTGTAAGTAACGTATAGATCAAAAAAGAGAAATTGCAAGGGAAATCATATGTATTCAGAACTAAATGCACCCATTCATTCCTTATGTAACAAAGCCAGTGGTACACAGTGTAGAATAGTTCATCACAGTCTAATAGTCCTGGAGAGAACAATTGGGGAGTCTGGATAAAATTGAAAGTCGTATCTGTAAAGGTATCAGAGAACTGCAGATACAAAAGGGAATACTACAAGATACAAAAGGAAAATTTCAAAAGCATTAAAAATAGCAGGTACTCTTAAAGGTGAACTTAATATCTATAGGAATCTTTCCCCTGGTGCTATTTGCTGATTTTTAGAAAACACAATCTGTACTTGATTTGAAGAGGATAATTGTAGAAGAAAAATATTTCAGGATCATTCAGGTCTGGATTTTGCTGTCCAGACTAGAGACTGTGGTGCCCACACAAGCTAGATTAACAAAATTCGAAACTTAAGAGGTCAGAGTATTTCCCTTCAATACAATTAAGATATTCTAAAACTGCATGGAATAGTATTTTAAATAGTTAAACTCAAAACCTGTGAATAGCAGAGGAAAATCTCTGTGTTGATTTGTGACAAAACATGGTTCTAAAAAGTATTAAAATAATCACTTCACATAGACTCCATTCTGGAAGAAGAAAAATTAAGTCATTCCTGCTATATTGTAATATTATCTGGAACACCTACAGTTGTGGACATTAAAAAGTACATGATCATTCAGAAGGTCTATTTGAGGAAACAATAACAACAAAGTGTCACCAAGAGGTGACAAAATACTGTGATTAATAATTTCAAAATCACTGGGATTAAGTTGTTAAAAAATGAAGAAAAAGATAGCCAAAATGGATGATAAAATGGAGAAACTATCAGAACATTGGTATTTGTGAAAAGAACCAAAATCTGAAAAAAATAAAATTTGAAACTAGGATCTCACTGGATGATTTAACTGCAGACTGGACACAGGAGAAAGAAAAATAGATATAACACTGAACAGATTAGTCAATTTAACAGACCCAAATTCAAACAAAAGGGAAAATGATTAAAATGGTTAAGAAAAGGAACATGATATACATGTGGGTTCAATCATATGTGTTACATTCTTACAATCTCAATCACAGAACAAAAGAAGGCAAGACATGAGATTAATAAGAGTTAACAGTTAAATGCATCTCGGAAAAATCTTAAGACATGAACACAGAATAAGTAAAGCTCAGCAAGGTCACAATCCAGAACACTGATAACATCAAATGCTGATGAGAATACGGAGCAACAGAAATTCTGTTCACTGCTGATAGGAATGGAAAATGTTACAGGCTATTTGGAAGACAGTTTGGCAATTTCATACAAAACTAGTCATACTTCTACCATCTGATCTAGCAATCACTCTCCTTGGTATTTACCGAAAGCACCTGAAAGTGAAGATTTACATCCACACAGAAACCTGCACATGGATGTTTACAGCAATCTTATATATTGTTGCCAAAAATTGGAAAAGGTGAATGGCTAAATGGTACATCCATCCAATGGAATATTATTCAATGATTAAACAAAATGACGCAAGGTATCAAGCCATGAAAACACACTGAGAATCTTAAACCTCACATTATTGTGTGACAGATATGTTGAAAGACTATATATTTTGTGTATCTTTTCAACTAGATGACATTCTTGAAAAGGTAAAACTATGGCAACAGTAAAATGGTGAGCTGGGCATGGTGGCTCACGCCTGTAATCCTGGTACTTTGGGTGGCTGAGGCAGGTGGATTGCCTGAGTTTAGGAGTTCAATATCAGCCTGTACAAGAGTGAGATCTACATCTCTTCTGAAAATTAGAAAAACTAGCTGAGCATTGCAGAGGGTGCCTATAGTCTCAGCTACTTGGGAGGTTGTGGCAGGAGGACTACTTACCCCCAAGAGTTTGAGGTTGCTGTGATCTGTGACACTACAGCAATCTGACAGAGTGAGAGTCTGTCTCAAAAACAAGTGCCCATTGACCCATGAATGGATTAATAAATTATGGTATATGTATACCATGGAATACTACACAGCATTAAAAATGGAGACTTTATCTCTTTTATGTTTACATGAATGGAGCTGGAAAATATTCTTAGTAAAGTATTTCAGGAATGGAAAAAATATACATATATCCAATGTACTCAGCACTACTATGAAACCAATTTATAATCCCTCACACTTTCATATGAAAGATGAATCACAACTATAGCCTAGGATGAAGGAGGGAAGGGAATGGGGAGGGGGAAAGGAGGGGGTTGGGTGAAAAGAGGGAGGGTTAACGGGGGAGACCACACCTATGGAGCAGATTGCAAGTATAAGTTGGATCTATCAAGTGTAGAACACAAACGTCTTAACACTGTAATTGGGTAAATGAGGTGAGTGAAAGCTATGCTAATTGGTAGGATGTAAGCACTCCAATTTGTACAAACAATCAACACACTGAATCCCATAATGGCATAAATTTATTCATGATCTATGTAGAAATGATTTAATAAAAGAAAACAGTGAAAAGATGAGTGGTGGGCAGAATTTAAGAGAGGAGGAAGGGATGATGACTACGTGGCACAGAGGACTTTCAAGGCCGTGAAATTACTCTATATGGTATTATCATGGTAGGCACTTGTCAATACGTATTTATCCACACTCCAAAAATGCACGCTACAAAGAGCAAATTCTAATTTAAACTGTGGACGTTGCTGGTTGTGATGTATCAGTGTAGGTTCGCTGCTGTAACAAACATGCCACTGTCATGGCGGGTGTCCATAATGGGGGATGCTATCTGGAGCGGGGAGCAGAGGGTCTAAGAGAAACACCTCTGTATCTTCCCTTCAACTTTGCTATGAACCTAAAACTACTCTAAAAAGTATCCTCTATTACAAACCCAACAAAGCTCAGCAAGCAGGATCAAAGAGAAACAGAGCCCCTCACCCCCGCCCCCCCGCAACCTCTCAAAATGCCTGAAAAGAAAAAGAAAGGGAGAGAATCTTGAAAGTACCCAAAGAGGAAACTCTATTTCAAAGTAGCCACAGTAAAGCTGAAACCTGACTGCAACATAAACAGGAAAAGCTACAAGTAATGGAAGGCCACGCATAAAGTGAGAAAAATATGCCAACCTCTAACTCTGTGGTAAATAAAATCAATTTTTAAAGATACGGGTGCCATCAAAAAAAAAAAAAAAAGCCTGCACTAGAAAAATGTTAAACATATTTTTCAGGCAGAAGGAAAAATTATCCCAACGTGCAACGTGGAAATGCAGGAGAAATGAAGGAGAAAGAGAAGAGTAAAATAGTGTGTGCACACTGCAAGCCAACACGGAGCGCACAGAACATTAACTTACATTTGAAAATTCAAACTACGGAGAACTACAACCGTGAAACAACGTGTGGGAGGAGGTGATGTGTTTTAAAGTCCCTGACGGTCTCGTGCAGATGTGGGGTAAACACAAAGCTGCCATTTCCCAGGATTTATGAGAACAAGTCTAAAAATGCTGAGGAATTCAGAGTTATCTAAAACTATGCTGGTTCATTTCCTAAGGATCTGTTCAGCATATTTTAATATTCATATAGTGTCTAATAGCACAGCTAAGACACTTCCTAACAGAAACAAAGTGCTATAGTTAACATCAGTCTTCAGCAGAAAAGGATCTGGACATGAGCAATATCACAAAAACTGCTTTTAATGATAATTCCTAACAATTACGTATTCAAGTCTTACCCCTGCAAAATATAAAGTATCTGATTTACGTTCGGGCCAGTGCCTAATAAGATACACAGTGGTGATCAAGAATTGAACAAATTCAGCCTTGTTCTTCTTGTGAACTACAGGAAAGATGTGATTTTCTATTAGGAATTCATTTCTATGAAGAAATATAGAGATGTGATATGCTCAAGTCTCTGTGCTATGTGCTGAAGACACAGAAATGCCTTGAGCACGATCCTTGACTACAAAGAGATTAGAGTCCAACTCGGGGGAGGGAATAAATGAAACGTGGGTTATAAGCAAGGTATAATGAGGAGAGATGCATGGCAGGGTGACACACAACGTAGGAAGTCCAAAAGTAGAATTTAATCAGGGTTTTGAATGACAGATTGAATGTGAACATGGACAGAGGGATGAAGGACCACAAAGGCCTGGACTTCTACTTGGAAATTCTAAGATATTATATTTAGACAGAAACTCATTGAATTCTGCAAAAAGCACTGGTCCTAAGCAAGGCCTCAGTTACAAACATGTGATAATGTGAATTAAAAGGAGGCATAAAAGTGGGAGGATGAATTTTTTTTTTAAAGGCTACTCAGCAAATGGAAGGATCAGAAAAAGAGCTTGGTAGGTGAAGTCTGGGCCAGAATTCAGTCCTTACTCCCTGTAGGTCCTGTAGACCAGATACCAGTGTGAAAGGTACAACCTTTGTGGATTACGCTAATAGCAAATTTACCTTTTTTTTTTTGCAGTTTTTGGCCAGGGCTGGGTTTGAACCTGCCACTTCCAGTATATGGGGCCTGCACGCCCTACTCCTTTGAGCCACCCGCCCTGTCTGCAAATTTAAATATCATATACTTTCTTTCTTTGTTTTTTGTTTTTAATTTTAATTTCAAATTCAGACACAGTAAGGTTTATTTTCTACGTACCATTCAAACACTTCTATTGATCTGTGCATGGACCTTAGTAATCAGGGAACACCCTTGTGCTATCACTACGTACTTACAGCCTTCCCCACCACTAACCAAGAGCAATCACTTATCTGTTCCTCATTTCGGGTTGATCTGTTAGAGAATGTCTTATAAGTGTAACTGGACAGTAAGTAATCTTTGAGACTATCTTCCTTTACTCAGCATTATGCTTTGAGATTCTTCCAAGCAGTTAGTTAGATGGATCAATAAATCATTCCTTTTCCTTGCTGAATAGTACTTCAATATATGGATATACTACAGACTATCCATCCATTATCCTATTAAAGAACATTTGGATTGCTTACAGACTTTGGCAATGAGGAATAGATAAGGTAGAAACATTCTTGAATAGCTTTTGGATGAATATAAGTTCTTATTTTTCCAAGGTAAACAAGTAGGGGGGAATTACTAGGTCAATCTCTTACTTTCATGCCAAGCGTGTATTTATCTTTATGTTTACCTTGATAAGAAACCGTCAGAGCATTTTCCCAAAGGTTGTAAAGTTTTGCATTCCCAGAAGCAACGTGAGTGCTGAAGTGGATCCACATCTTTGTCAGCTCTTGGTATTATCAGTGTTTTAATTTTATAGACAATAATACATGTATAGTAATAGCTCATGGTGGTTTTAATTTTCATGTCTATAATGAAAAATACTGTTGAACAACTTCTCATTGCTATGCCTCTATCGTTTTCGAGGTAGTGTCTGTTCAAGTCTTTTACACATTTTTGAATTGTTTTATTTTTTTAATGTTGAGTTTTGTATGTATTCAGTGTATAGCTCCTTGTAGCTGCTTTGTGGTTTGGAAGTCTTCTCTCCTGGACCATAATTTGTACTTTAATCCTTTAACAGAACAAATAATTTTTTGTTGTTTTAATAGGGATGAAATTCGATGTATCATTTCTTTTCTTCCTGGATCATGCTTTGGGCATCCTATCTCTTTTCTTAAGCCAAGGTCACAATGATTTTCTTAGGTTTTCTTACAAGTTTTTATAGTTTAACATTTTACCTTTAGGCCAATGATCTACAGTATTTTGTGTTAGCTTTTGTATAATGTTCTTCTTTTGCATACTGGCACCCATTTTTTTTTAATACCTTATTTCCTATATTGAAAAGATTAGTCTTTCTTCATCTAATAGTCTTTGTACCTTTGTATAGAAAGCAATTGGCCATGTTTGTGGGGACCTATTTTTGGAATCTCTATTTTCCCCATCACCAAGATGACATTATGTTCATTGCTGATACTATGTTTTGTAAGTTAGAAAATCAAGTAGAATTTCTCCAAATCTATTTTTCATTTCAAAATTGTTTTGATTTTTCAGTTGTTTGCCTTTTCACATAAATTTTGGAATCATCTTGTCTATAACCACAAAAAAGTGTTTAAATTTGTAATTACAATCCATCTATAGCTCAGTTTGAGAAGAGTGGTATGTCTCTTCATTTATTTACCTTTTCTTTCATTGCTCTCTTCAGCATTTCATAGATTTTAGCAAACAGATTCTCTTTTTTTTTTTTTTTGAAACAGAGCCTCAAGCTATCACCCTGAGTAGAGGGCTGTGGCATCACAGCTCACAGCAACCTCCAACTCCTAGGCTCAAGCGAGTCTCCTGCCTCCACCTCCCAAGTAGCTGGGACTACAGGTGCCCGCCACAACGCCTGGCTATTTTTTGGTTGCAGCTGTCATTGTTGTTTGGTGGGCCTGGGCTGGATTCGAACTCGCCACCTCAGGCATATGTGGCTGGTGCCTTAGCCACTTGAGCCACAGGCGCCAAGCCAGCAGACAAATTCTAACACATAAGGTTAGATTAATACCTAGATATTTCATTTTAGAGCTATTAAGTATATATAATAAATGTAAATATATCATCTATGCACATATGTAGGTGTATATTCACGTGTATACTCCTATATATGGATGCATATATACTCATACATGCATATTCAGATCTACGTTTCCATTAATTTCCACTGTTGTTTTTACTTCTTCCATTGATTTTCTCTATTGCTCAATGTGATTTGGGCTCCTATTTTGGGGCTCCTATTTTTACTATTTCCTTCCCTCCCCCAGTTGATGTGAGTATATTTTATTTTGCTCATCTCTCTTTTTCATTTTCTTCAGGTGGAAACAGATTGTTGATTTGAGACTTTTCTTCTTTTATAATAAATAAAGTGTTTGATTATATCCATTGATTTTGAAATATTGAGGCAACATTTATTTCTACAATAAGCCTGTTCTATTATTCTTACATATTGCTTGATTCAATTTACTAATGTTTGCATCTATGTTTATAAGAAATGTTTCTTTTTTCTTTCTTTTTTGCCTTTTTTGTACACCGTGGTTTGGCTTTAATATCAGAGTAATACTGACCTTACACATTGAGTCAAAAAGAATTCTTCTGATCCTTTTTCTGATAGAGATAATGCAGATTATATTATTTCTTATTTAAATAAACCAAGGAGATTCTTTAATTCATTCTTTAATACACCAGTGAAACGTCGTGGTGATGAAGATTTTGTTTGGAGATGGTTCTAACTACAAATTCCAATTTTTTGTGTTTCTAAGACTATTCAGGCTATTTCATCTCTGATAATTTTTTGTTAGTTCATGGTTTTCAATGGTCTAGTTCATCTGATTTGTGTGCATAGAGCTCTTTGCATCTTTACCTCATGATTCTTTTAATGTCTATGTGGTCTATAATGATCTCTGCCCTTTCATCAGTAAACTGTTCTATTTTCCTTTGTCAAATCTGCTGCACGTTTAAATTTTATTAATAATTTTAAAAAATCACTTGTTTCCGTTGATTTTTAGTATGAGTTTTCCACTTTGATTTCATTGCTATGTGCTCCTGTTTTTATTCTTTCCTTCCTTTTCCTGGACTTAAGCATGTGGTTTTGCTGGTCCCTCCTTTTCAGTTTCCTTGGGTAAAAACTTAGGTCACTGATTTGAGACCTTTTCTCTTATAGAATAGAAACATTTAGTCCTGTGCATTTCCTTCTACGCATGACTTTTTCTGCATCTCCCAATGTATATATATCTTCATGTTTATGTAGTTCAAAATATTTTCTAAGGTCCCCAGAGACTTTCTCTGTCTGCAAATTATTTAGGCTTATTTTATTTTCCAAATATTTAAAGAATATTTTCCTATCATCTTTCCTATTTAACTTCTAGGCTAGCTCTATTATGCCCAGGAATACATTATGTATGATTTCAATTCTTTAAATTTGTTATGGTTTATTTTATGAGCTGGAAAATGTTCTCTCTTGGAAAAATGTCCTTGTTGTTTGAAAAGCATGCATATTTTGCCACTGTTCGATGTAGCAGCGTAAATGTTAGCTATTGATGTCGTTAAATGTTTCTATGTTCCTGTTGACTTTCTGTTTCCTGGTTTTATCGATTAGTGAGAGGAGCATTTACGTTTCCAAATATCATTAGAGACTGTCTTTCTCCTTTCAGTTCTGTCGGGTTTTGCTTCTTGCATTTTAAGCTCTTTTATTGAGTGGTGAAACATGTAAGGTCATTATGTCACCTTTGTTCACTGAATGTTTTATATGTAATATTCCTCTTATTCTTAGTAATTTTCTTTATTCTGAAATCTATGCCATCTGATATAAAAACAGCCACTTGGGGTTTTTTACTTTTTATTAGTTTTGCTGTGGCTTTATTAGAATTAAAGGACGACAAGTATTTTTCATCCTTTAATTCTTAACCTACTTATTATCATTGAAGTGGGTTTCTTGGAGATAGCGAAGAGTAGGTCTTTTTTAAATCCATTATGCTGATCTCTCTTTTGACCGGTATGTTTAAGCTATTTATATTTATTATGATTACTGACATAACATTTCGATCTAACATTTTGTAATTTGCGCTTTATTGACATTGTGTGCAATCTCCTGTTTTCCTCTCCTTTGTGACTTAGTGCACTTTCAGTTTCAGGTTTCTGAATATTCTTTTTCCTTTTCTGCAGCCCAGGCTAGAAGTCTATGGTGTCATCATAGCTGACAACCTCAAATTCATAGGCTCAACTGATCTTCCTGCCTCAGCTTCCCCAGTAGCTGGGACTACATGTGTGTGCTACCACACCCAGCTGATTTTTCTATTTTTGTAGAGATGAGGTCTTATTATGTACCTCAGGCTGACCTTGAACTCCTGGCCTTAAGTGATCCTCCCACCTTGGCCTCCAAGGTGTTAGGTTTACAGGCAGGAGCCACTGTGCCTGACCTGAATACGTTTTTAGTGAATGGCTCCCATAGGTTTTACATTTTATATATATATATTCAACTTTGTACTTAGAATCACTACTTTACTACTTCGAATGGAATGTGGAAAACATAACACTATGGTAGGCCCTTTACACTCCCCCATGTGCACTATTTACTTTTACTACTTATATTACATGGGTATATGAGCACATCATAAAAACATCAGACAATACTGTAATTTTTGCTTTCTAATCTCAAGCTACTTGAAATACTCCAGAAGAAGAAAATGTCTATTAAACTGACGTAGATATTTACCTTTCCTTTTGCTCTTTCTGCATCCCTGATGTTCCCAGTCAATCGGTCAATTTGACTAGTCAATTTAGTTATTCTTCTCTGCTGTAAACTTCTTAGGATTATGTATGTTGCCAGGTCCCAACAGAAGGAGTCAGAGGCAAAAAGCAATGGCATTCAGCCCACTCACTTAGGATCAAAATACTTCAGATCAGAGAGAACGATTTATCAAGATCTACATGGCTTGTTTTCCTTCCACGGTTGTTGCCCCCACTGATATGGACAGTGTGGGGTCCACAAGATCCCTCTAATATAGGATAGAAGAAGATGAGAGATGGGGCAGAAGAGAATGCAGATAACTTTTTTAAATGGTGAAGTTTTCATTACTTTGCCTGAGCATCAGGGGCCCTTCCTGGTCCTTAATTCAGAACTGAAAGGAATCTCCTAGACCTTTCTATCTACACACCCTACTCACTACTTCTGAGTTTGGGCTGAATTGAATCTAGGATGGGGAATACAAAAACAGAAAAAAAAATTATAAATTCACTGCTGCTTTAGTGGTACTTCAAATTCTTATTTTCTTCTCAACCAGCCTGTTACTTTTACTTTTAAAAATCCTCCGATAGTGGTTTCATTCTCCCAGGTGTTATAGCAGCATTCAGTGGGAGAAAAGGGTGGAGTGTGTTTACTCCAGTTTACCTGGAACTAGATGGAGATAGTTACTTCTCTGGAGGAAAAAAAAATCCAGAATTTTGTAATTTAAAGATAATTTCCTATGGAATTCTATTTTTTTCTACAATGCAAATGAAATACCTAAATAATCTCATCATCCTCTAGAGTTATGTCCATTTTCAACAACTTAGAGGCCAAGATTGGGAGGAATACAGCAAATGAAGAGACAATTTAGGTATATCAAGGTATTAAAGACACAGAACATTGCATTATTTGAAAAAAGGATTTTCTTCGGTTACACTTACACAATGTCTACATTTTTTGCCAGTGATAATTTATAATATTCCATATATGATAACAGGATTAACCAACTATATACATTTGCCTTAATATATTATTGATTTTATGAACACTACTACTAACCTAATAATTAAACAAAAAGAAAATTATTAAGTGTCAAATTTCTCTAATACTTTTGCTTGAAAAAAATAATGATACAGAAAAATTTCTAATGAGATCAAAATAGGATCTTCTGTTCAAACCCAGATCAGTAAAATTTAATGATACACCCTCTTCTCCCTTCTTCTCCCTTCATATCCAAATTTGATATGTACAAAGCCTTCTCCATATTTAAGAGATACGTGTAAGTACATTTATGCTTGGCAGCCATGATGGTATAATTATGGGGAGAAAATTGACTCAGAGTAAAAGGAAGACCAACAGGAAACTTTTTTAGTTACCTCAGGGAGAATGCTAAAAAGATGAGAAGATTTCAAAGATTTCAAAGAATGTGTTGAAAAAGGTTTTATTGGCCATCACTTTATTTCTAGCACTTACAATGATCCTGGGCAGAGAACAGATGCTTCAAAGTGTTGGAGAAAATGGAAGAGTTGAAAAAGCAATAGAGAGAGGCAGACAGACACAGAAGTGAAAAGATCATCTGAAATTAAAGAGCCTGAGGAAAAAGGATAAATAGAGTAGCACAGTTCATATTATCTGTTGTTAAAGTCCATTTCCTGGCCTTTCAGATATGAGACTATGTATCTGCTATCCCTGGGACTCAGACCATTATAATACACCACTAGCCAATGTTCTTTGGCCGTCTAAATCGAGGAAAAATAAGGTCTGGTGTATGATCAGCTTCCAAAACATATAGCAAATGCTTATAAGTGTATTCTCAGCGAGTCTAATTATTATTGCTGGGAGATTAAGTGATATTTAACTTACAGAAATAACTGTGATGGCTTCACATTTTGGAAATAGTACTTTTTATTTATAATATAAAATCCTGATTAATATATAAAATTATCTAAGATACGCTCATCAATCCTAGACCATATGGCCAGGTGGCCTGGAGCATCCTTATTGTGCTTTTATTCGAGCATGATTATTAATTATGCCTTTCTTTAACTTTTAAAATTGTCTTGGCATGAATTATAAACAGCATAATCACCTCATCTATAAAGGGACACTTCACAAGCCTTTTTATTTCGCAGCTAGAGTCATGCCCAGGCCCAGTCTCAATCCATCACCATTTTTTATCTTCTTTGCTGGAGACTCAGATACTTGGTGCCTTCCTTCTATTCTGAGCTGATGCGACTCAGTTACCTCCTTTAAGCACCAGTTTCCCTCCCATTTCCCCTTCTGATCTACAGTGTCTGATCTACAGTGTTACGTGCTCAGAGCCATTTCACTCTAATGTGTTTTTTCCATCACTAATGAGACAAGGGAACATGAGTATTAAATGTGGAGACATTGGAAAGATCATTATGGTATTAAGTCGTTCAGAATCCTCCTAAAAGCTTTCATTGTTCTGCTGCCCCATCAAATACAATAACTGAAAATCTTCCTGAATTTCTCCTTAACTTTTATTCCTAAATAAATACAAAAATTTCTTCCTTCTTCATCTGTCTTTACTGAGGGCCACGTATGTCCTTCTATCCAAGGTGGACTCATTGTCTTGCAATATGGAAGTCTCTGATGAATATGGAAACCTATACATCCTTCAGTCTGAATTAGTTTTCTATGGCTGCATATGAAATTACTGCAAAAGGAGCAGCTTAAAGTAAATACCATTTATCCCATATTTCTAGAGGTCAGAAGTCTTGGCAGATTTGACTGTATTCTCGGCTTACGGTCTCACAAGGCCAAAATCAAGGTGTCATTCAGGTGTCACCTAAAAGCTTGGGGGAAGTAATCAGCTTCCAAATTTATTCACGTTATTGACTCAATTCAGTCCCTGGCATCTGCTTTAGAGGGCTCACTTGGTTAGATTTCCATACCTTACATTTGACTGAAGAAATTTTAATTACATCTGTAAAATCCTTCCACCACACTATCTATATTAGTGTTTGATTGAACAACCAGAGGTCAGGAGTCTTAGACGTGCCATCTTTTGGGTTCTGTCCACCACATTGTTTCTGCTCCATTTGTATTTCTGAGACAATCCACATCAAACCCTGAGCAGCACTCTGTAAAAACATGTCTCACAAATACAACGACCTCTGGGCATTTCAGACCTCACTCTAGTTCTTATACAGTTATAAACATTGAAGGTTGACATCAGCTTCTAATTTGTTTGATAATCTCTGTGGCTAAATTTTATGTCCCAGTCAGGAGTGGGAAACCTACAGCCTTCTGATTTCAAGATCATTCCTCTTTAAGCACTGAAAGAGGCAAGAAAAGCCTCATCTTTTTCTGCTGCACACTTTTTAATAACAAGGATGGATTTGGATTCAGTATGTAAAATTTGGATTCAGTCAAAAGGCCACACTTAAGGAACAGGATGGCCAGAAGTTTTTGGAGGGCCACAGGTCCGCAGCCCTGCATGGTGATAGACTGAGGAGAGAGCCCCAGTGCTTACCTTGAATCTATCAGAGTTTGACATTGGACTTTGAATATAGTAAACCCCCAATACGTGTACGTGTATTCAAACTCCCTTGAATAATTAATTATACTACTAATTAACTTAGAAAATAAGATGTATTTAGAAAGAGTTAGATTTATACTTTGCTTAGTCCAAAGGATTACACATTTCAAAAATATTACATGTCAAACTAATATGGTTTTTCAGTACAAACAATATAATTCTATATATAAAAAAAAAAAGACATTGAATTAGAAAGATGACTTCAATAATTTCTTTAGGTATTTTAAGTCTGTGACATTCCCCATGCTGTAGGGGTTGCAATCCAAGAGAAAATGCCGCATTGCTGTTCAATGAAAATTAAGCTACTTGAGAAACGAGCTTAACCTTTCTTCTCATTCAGTGAAAAGATTACTTCTGCTGAAAAGTGATTTGGAGAATGTATTGGTGTTTGGGAAGGGAAGTGTCTGGAGATTCTCACATGCTAGTAAAAGGGCTATTTAAATATGTTACAGTGTCTGGATATGTTTCCTTTCGGCAGTTGCTCCATGGGTGGTCTGTATGCATATTTGACAATTTGCAAATACATGCAATTATTAATAGAACATTAAGATGTATAGGCGAGAATAAACTGTATCGTTCCATCTACTCAAAGACCTTATTCTACCTACCACAGAAAGTAAGGCAACTTCAACAGCAATATCAGCAAATAGAAAGTTGCCACTTGAATAATAAATTATATTTTATTTCTTTTGAAATTTAAGGATACCGCCATAGTTCACTCAATCTTAGATTTAAAAAAGTTTGTATTAAAGTATGACAGAATTCCAGTAGTCATTAATTGCAAAATGAATCCAAATTTCAGAAATGTTTAAAGATGAACACATACATACACATATATAAAATGATAATTTATAGATTAAAACATTTAATAATGTTGTTTTCTTCCAGTACTTATATATCCACCTACTGACCTTCCAAATCATCACCTAACTAAATCAACAGGATTTAATGTATGGTTGAGGGAATGGTGAAATAGTTTGTACTTTTACATTTTAAGTTGCTTTTCAAATAAAAGCTTAATCAATAACTACAATTTATCCAGTGAAATGCTTACTTATCCCATAAACCTGATCTAGCTCAACTCATTTAAAATGCACAAATCTTTTGACTTAGCAAATGCGTAAAATAACTTCTTTATTTTTGTTTTGGGTTTTGTTTTTTTGTTTCTTGAGTTTTTTAAGACAGAGTCACCTTGGGTAGAAGGTCATGGAGTCATAGCTCACAGCAACCTCAAACTTAGGCTCAAGCAATCCCTGTGCCTCAGCTTCCAGAATAATTGGGACTATAGGCAGCCACCACAACATCCAGGTATTTTAGGGTCTTCTGTAGCTGAGGCTGGTCTCGAACTCCTGAGCTCAAGCAATTGGCCTGCTTCAGCTTCCCAGAGTGCTAGGATTACAGGTGTGAGCCACACCCCACCCAGCCTGATAACTTACTGTTTCAAAAGATTGGCAAATAAAAGTTATTTCCAAGTTTATACTTACCATTTCCAATTTTATTCTATCACTTCACTCAAAGATCTTTTTCTCAAATTCAGTTTTCTATCTACTATATAAATGCATCATGTTTTAAAGGAGAGCTGACTCTCAGGAGAGCCAGAACACTTAATTTTTTTTTTTAATTTATTTTTTGCAGTTTTTGGCTGGGGCTGGGTTTGAACCTGCCACCTGCGGCATATGAGGCCGGTGCTCTACTCCTTTGAGGCACAGCAGCCACCCCACTTAATTTTATTTTTTAGCAAGTCACTACCATTTACGAACACTGATGCTGGGATAATGTGTAACCTTTTCACAGGGAATACGGAGGATACGATCGGAACCTGCATACTGACTGCCGAACGGTTTTACAGCATTCCTTGGAATAGACCATAAAGCTCTATGTGAAAGGCAAGGTGTCCAAGCTTTGAGGTGTTAAATAATGTGCCCACATTCACACTGATTTAAATCTAGATGTCTGACTTCAAAATTCATGATCCATTTGTCCTATTTCAGAGCTTTCTTCCCTGGTAAAATAATAATGATAAGAAAACTAGAAAGTCTGGATTTTGAGAGAAATAAATGAGATAATGTCAGTGAAAGCACAGTTCGAATCACATTGCAAAGCATAAATCGGTTAAAAGCGTTGCTCTCAAAACACAGGCATCACTTCCCATTTCTAAGTCACATGAATAATATAAATTCAAAACCTGCAAGTGCTCTGCTATACCGAGGCGAGTAGGGAATATTGCCTTGAAGTTATTATTCAGCCTCATATTGTAAAAACCAATAAATACTAAATGTGCTTGTTTCCTTTCTCTTTCCTCACTCAGTACTTTTGTTACAGGACTCATAGTGAAAGGACTGATTTCACGTTAGTTACAGATAAAGGAGCAAAAAGATACACCCTGATTTAAGAAAAACATCAGACAAAAATACAGCCCTTCGTCTTATACGGGGAGGTGGTAAAACAACAATATGTAAATAAACATAGTGTTCATTTATATGCACCCCTAAAACTTATACTAGACGCTGATGGCTATTCTGATGACTGATACGCTGTATACATGTTCATTTAACTTTTCTAACAAGTCACAGAGCAGTTTACTAGCACTTCCTTCTAAGAACAATAGAGAAGTTATTAATGTCGCCTCATATTCTTCTCTTTTTTATAAATGAACATATGAACCTCAGGGAAGATTTCCTTCCTCAGACTGCAGGTAACATAAAAGCCTCAAACTGCCTTAATTAAAAGAGCATAATGGCTCACACATATAGAAACCCAAACATTGCAGCGGGCCCCGGGGGTGGCGTTTGCAGTGATTCGGCACTGTCATCTAGGAGAAAGGCACTGATACTTCTGCGGTTTCTGAGGTCAGCTTAATCCCAGGCTTATCTCCTTTGTGATACAGTGATCAGGGCTGCGTTCTTCCCTATTTATATCCAGGATGGACATATGTGAATGAACTGGAATCATCAAAAGTGCTCTTTTTCTCACCTTCTTGAGGCAAAACAAACATAAGAAAGAGATTATATGCCCCAACCAGGGCAATGCCATGTGCTGACTGGCTAAGGCCTGGGATCCTGAAATGATCTACTTCATAGGCCTAAA
Organism: Otolemur garnettii; assembly: GCF_000181295.1. Classification (NCBI taxonomy): domain Eukaryota; kingdom Metazoa; phylum Chordata; class Mammalia; order Primates; family Galagidae; genus Otolemur; species Otolemur garnettii. The sequence continues at coordinate 45,819,985 of NW_003852398.1, forward strand.
CTAGCCCGGGCCCATCCCTGGAGGGCCACCCTTCCCTAACTGGCACTGCAGCTGCACAGTGGAGGGTGCTCGGCGATGGGCTGGCCACCGATCCGTCTATTTCTCACAAATGCCTTTTAAAAATCTTCTAAATCTCTTGGTATCAATAGAGAATCAGTTTCAGGATTCCTCGTACATACTAAAATCCATAGATATTTAAGGCCCTCTAAGTACAAAGGTATGGTATTTACATATGTGCATACATTTTATGCACATACTCCTCTATCAGTGGTTCTCAACCTTCCCAAACTCCACGAACCTTTAATACAGTCCAAAGGGGTCGTGACCCACAGGTTGAGAACCACTGTCCTATATACTTTTAATTATCTCTAGATAACTTATCATACCTTACACCTAGCATTTATACACTGTGTAAATACTATGTAAATAGCTAGCATACTGAATATTTTTTAATTTATATTGTTATCGCTGTATTCATTTTAAAATATTTTTATTTTTAAATATTTTTTAGTTGGAATTACAGTCACACACCACCATGCCCATCTAATTTTTTCAATTCTTTTTTAGAGACAAGATCTTACTATGTCACCCAAGCTTATCTCAAATTCTTAGGTTCAAGTGATCCTCCCGCCTGAGCCTCTTGGGAAGCTGGATTTTTAATGTTTCCAAGCACAGTTGGTTGAATTTGTGGACACAGAACCTGTGGATACGAACCTCTGACTACAAATAACTCCAGACATGGGCACTATAAGTGTGACAAGAAGGGCTGGGTGGGGATCGGGAGAAAGGGATTACTCTGACTTGGCTGTTGTGAGTCTTTGTGGGGAAAGAATCCTCGTGACCCTAACCAGAGTACAGCCATTTTGGGAGGACATTTAGTTAGAGGAAGCAGACCAGAAACCAAACTACCTGATCACAGCAGACCCCCCCGCCCCCCAACACACACACACTCCTGGAACGTTTCAAGGCCAGCGTTCCTGGGAAATAACAGAACAGTAACTTTCCAACTTTCCACCCTGCTCCAGCTGGCGGCCAATCAAAGCAATGACTCCAAGATTAGCCCCTGGTGTAAAGATCAGTCCCTCTGCAGAAGAAAATGACTCCCCTACCAGCCCCTTCCACATTCCAGCCACACTGATAAGGTTAATAAAAGCCTTCTGGAGCTGTGTGACAGGGAAGGGACTTCTGGGACAGACTCTTTTCTGCTCTTTTCTCCTAATAAAATTTCTCCTTAATCCCTGAGCTGGCCTCCTCTCTCTCTTGCGAACCATCAACCCAACTCTACACTCAAACCCCTCAGTCTTCATTTTGCCACACTTATAGGCATATTTCAGATTATTACTCGCTCAGGACTACCTAGGGAAAAGACCATTGTCTATATTTAGGCTGGGAAGAAGTACCCTCATAAGATGCAGAGAGGTGAACTAGGCTTTAGAAATACCAGAGGTTTGGGCTTTAGTAATGCCAGAGGTGATCACAAGAACCTAACAACTCAGAAATACAGAGAGATTCAGGAGGAGATTAGACTGTCTACACCCTGCACCATCATGGTTAAGATTGACTTTTATGAAGATCTAATGGATAGGACAATGAGGCCTGATTATACCACTTTCCTGCCAAACCTTCCATTCTCTGATTGTCAGAACACACTGTGGCATTTAATTATTCAAATGTTCTTTAAAATAGGAAATAGATTTATGGATATGTATATTATAAAACTATGTATATAGTTGAATATATACATATTTTCAATTTGCAGATTTAGCAAGATGTGAAATAAAGTCATCAGCACAACAGAAATTGTTTCTCCTGCGTCCTGCCTGCTTACACGATGTAAAGAGGCGGCATGTGGGTAGTTATGGAAGAGCCTGTCTGAGTTGCTGATTTCTCTCTCATGTGCTTGAACAAGGCGGGGCATCAATCTGTCATTATTAAAAAAGGCTTTGGGGCCAACAGAGTCACATAAACAGAAGAAAAGGTAAATATTCTGAGACAAACTTTGTTGGTATTCAAGAGCTCCCATAGCTAGGGAGATGAAAATTATATATCAAGTTTTAATTTCACAAGATTCGTGTAGGAAGAGGAAAATAAAACTGGGGAAGCAGGCAAGAGAGTGAACATGGGGAAGACCTTCCCTACGTCACTTCAGCTTCTCCAGTGTGTCCAGGTCTGTTTGTGCTAACAGTCCCTTTGGAACCAGAGATTCCCTTGATTCCATCATCTTCCTCTTCATACTGTGATAACTTTTCCACTTATTATCTATGATTTTAAACATAGGAGGTGATGAAAACTTAAGTTAATGGAACTAACTTAAGTGGAATGGAATTGTTTTTTAAATACCCATAACATTATATTCTGTTATTATCTCTTTTCTTCATTGTTCATCTCACAAAAATCAAATGACATGTCCCAAACGGCTGTGTCAAACTACTTATCTCCAAATAGAAATGAACCTCACATCATATGCTAAAGTCAGATTACAAGCTTTAAATAGGCCTTACCAATAACACCTTTTTACATATACCTCTAGGACTTAATATTAAATATTATGTACACAAAATAACTGAGTATTTTTGCATAAGTAAATTTATATTTATATAGACGAGTTTTTAAGACACACAAACATATATGTGACCAATTTCTCAAAATTAGAAGAACTGTGGCTTCATGGATTTGATGGGCTATATGGTGACACTCTAGAGATTTTAAGTAGCTAACAGAAAATGTGGAAAACTTCCTACTTTATGTACAAAAAAATCCTCACAAGTTGGGCAAACTTATCTTGACATAGTCTGCAAAGAATTGCAAGCATATATAACTCAAACACAAATAGGGTATCTTACAAAATAGTCAATAATAATATCATTGATATGTTTTGGCTTGGGTTAACAATAATAATACAATTTTATTGAACCCATGTATCGCTGAGAAAACAAGAAAACAACTGATGATAGCCATAATGCAACACTTAAAAATTATCGCCAACACCGAGTTTCTGCCTGTCTTTAAGCTAGCTCATTAGTAACTCAAGTATCGGCAAATGATTAAATACATTGGTAGAAAACATATATCCCTGACGTTTTAAAAATATTCCTTTAAAACCAGTGTACAAACAATTTCCTATATGTAAACAAGTACGTGTTCCAAGTCTCCAAAAGTCACAGAAGTGTAATAGTGCTTACATACACTTACCTACAGTATCACATGGTTCATCTTTGTGTACACAGAAATCTTTCCTTGAAAGAAAAATAGAAAATCAAAGTAAAGATAAATTCTTTTGTATAAATAATAGCTATCAGGTGACTCATTTGTAAATAGTTTATGATTAATTGAATCCCATTTTTATGTCCAAAAATCGAATAAAACTAAGAATAAAATTAATTTTTAATTCTAAGAAAATGGAATATATTTAATCTATATTCTGGTATGGGTATACATGATATAATCCGTAGGCATTATTGTCTCATTTCCTGGACAATAGTTCAAAAATAAAATCCCATCTTGTTCTGAAATTTATAGCATTTCATTGTTTCAGTCTGAAAAATAGTAGCTGGTGATAAGACAAAAGTTTCCATTTGAAAAAAATATTGGAAGACCTCTAATTTATGGAACACAGAAATAATTTCCAGGTTGAAGATTTAAATGTAGGAAATACTATTTAAAATAACTCAACACTTTATATTATAATATGGACAAAACCTTTAAAAGACTGTTAATCATTTTAATAAGTATAGGTAGAAATTATTATTACATAAATGGGATCTAATGAAAGATAATAGTCTATAATTTTTGCTGTGTATCTGACCACCAAATCTTAGCAAGTATTCCCTATAAAATACTTTATTCTTGTTAGCAATTACTTTGGATTTCGTAGAATACAATTCAAGAGAACTTAATAACTAAGAGTTATGTGATTTGGGGGTAGACTATAAGAGTGCAAAACTTTTTATCTATTTCCTACCAGCTACATACATATGATCTTGGGCAACTTAATTCTTGTGCCTCCATCACCTCATCTTAAAAATGGAGGTAATAATAACATCTGCCCCAGAGGGGAAATGACTTAACACATATCAAACATTTAAAACATAGTTTATTATGCAGGTTCATTGAGTTGACACATAAAGGCATTTCAAAAACAATACCAAGCACAAAGTAAGCTCCCCAAAGTTAGCTGTGATGTTTTTGTTGGTTCTTTGTTGTTGTTGCTATAATTATCATCATGTCATAATATAAGCCATTCTCCACTGACAGGCCTCACCAGCAGCATTTGCAATTTAGTGCCTATACATCAGTTTAGAAATGTTCCCTGAAAACGCTCTTATTTTCTTGGGTCAGAATGCTATACATGCTCAGTAGATTTAGCTCTTACATTTTTTGATATAGATAATTCTTCAGTAGAAGGTGCAATTTTGGATTGATTTTTACACGTTACTGGGGAAGGACTGTTAAAATTCCATAGTGGTTATAAATTTTGCATGTTTCCCTATGATTCCACGTTTTGCTTTGTTTCTTTCAAAGCTAACTTAGTATGTACTTAACTCTGTAAGTTTTTAGAAATTATTTTGAATTATTGCTTTTATGATTGTGTTAAAACCATATTTATCCTTTATGTATTATTATTATTATTATTATTTTTTGACACAGAGTCTCCCTATGTCACCATGGGTTGAGTGCTCTGGCATCATAGTTCACAGTAACTTCAAACTCTTGGGCTTAAGCGAGTTTCTTGCCTCAGCCTCCCAAGTAGCTGGGACTACAGCTGCCTGCCACAATGCCTGGCTATTTTTTTGTTGTTGCAGTTGTCATTGTTGTTTTAGCTGGCTGGGGCCAAGTTTGAACCTGCCAGCCTCGTTGTATGTGCCCTACCCACTGAGCTATGGGTGCCAACTATGTATTCATTTTTTAAAGTTGACTGTGTCTGATTTTAACAAACCCTAATATATTGGCAATATATTCATATTTTCTTGGCACCTCTTTTTCCTTTGTTTTACTTTTAGCTTTCATTTTCTCTGAGTCTCTTCTAGGTCGCATATGGATTAAATTTTAAAGGCTAGTTATATAATACCTTTGTAAATAAATTTGATTCTTTCTTAATTTTATTATTGGTATAGTTGGATTTTTCTATAATCTTATTTGTTATTTCTATTCACCAAATTATATTTCTTTGTTCTTTTCCTCTTTTTTCTTTCTTCCTATCTACTTTTATTTTCTCCCTTTTTTCTCCTCCTGCTTTGAAAGTAACATTAAATTGTGTTTGATATATTATTACCTTTTTATTTTTAGATGCATTCGTTCCCTATTGCTAATGCAAAAACTCCATAAATCTACTGTCTAAAGTAATGCACATTTTTTAACATACAGTCTGAAGACCACAAGTCTGAAGTGTGTTTTACCAGGTTAAAATCAATGTGTTCGAGGCATAGTGTCCCCCCAGAAGCTCTAGCTCTACATGAGAAACTGTCGTGCCTTTTCCCTCTTCTAGAGGCTGCCCGTTTCTTGACTCAGGGTCCCTTTCTATTTTCAAGGCCAACAATTACATCACTCTGACACTTGCTTCCATCATCTTCTCTGATTCTCATGCCTGCCTCTTTCTCTCACGTTTGGATAATCTCCCCAGCTCAAGATCATTACCTTAATCACTTCTACACGTTCCTTTCTCCCATATAAGACAATACATTCATAAGTTCTGGAGACTAGATTCCTTTTCTTTAAGATCATGGACATCTTATTATCCCTATGATATCCCCTTAAGATAAGTAAAGCTAAAAATTGCCTCTAGTCTCCTGAAAAAGACAAGGACATAAAATGCCTTTAATCTGATCCATTCACTCTGTTATGTCCTTTTTTTTTTTTTTTTTTT
>NW_003852398.1:45825985-45846090 GCF_000181295.1 Otolemur garnettii
GGTTGCAGCCGTCATTGTTGTTTGGCGGGCCCGGGCTGGATTTGAACCTGCCACCTTGGGTGTATGTGGCTGGTGCCTTAGCCACTTGAGCCACAGGCGCCGAGCCATATGTCCTTTTATAGTTACATATTGACTTTTAAAATTTCAAGTTAGACTGCATTTGTGTTGTTTTGTTTGTTAAAAAAAAAAACCGGGTGGCACCTGTGGCTCAAAGGAGCAGGACCCCCAGGCCGCATAAACCAGAGGTGGTGAGTTCAAACCTGGCCCAGGCCAAAAATTGCAAAAAAAAAAAAAAACACTGCCATTACAGGCTGGGCATCGTGGCTCACACCTGCAATCCTGGGAGGCCAAGGCAGATGGATTACTTATACCCAGGAGTTCCAAATCAACCTGAAAAAGACTGAAACCCCATCCATACTAAAAATATAAAAACTAGCTGGTTGTGGTGACATATGCCTGCTGTCCCAGCTACTTGAAGACTGAGGCCAGAGGATTGCTTGAGCCCAAGAGTTTGAGAGTCTGAAGTTGCTGTGAGCTGTGACAACAATACAACACTCTACCCCAGGTAACAGAGTATCAAAAACAAAAACAAACAAACAAAAAAACATTGCATATTTAGCAATTTGCCTATATATTTAGCAATTTTTTCCTCTGTTATGGCTTATAGCTTTACTTTCCTGAGAGTTCATTGTTCTTTTTCTTTAAGTACATCTTTCAATATCTCCTTCAGTGAGGACCTACGGCTTATGAGTAATAAACTGTTCTATTATTTTTTGTCTTTCTTTTCATTATTTTTCAGTTATTCATAATAGAACAAGGGCTGAGTATACAATGTTAGGTTGACTCTCAGCACATTGAAGATATTATTTCATTTCCTGCTAGTGCTCAAATATTGATTAGAACTTTGTGATCATAAATTTTGGCCTTTTTTTTGCATTTGGTTTCTAGTTAATTTTAATATTTCTTTTTGTATTTATAGTTCCACAGTCCCATCAAGATATGTCTGGGTACCAATCTGGTTTTTCTTTATCTTCTTTGGCTCTTGGTATATTTTCAATTTGAAGATCCATGAACACATTTAAAAAATCTAAAACTAAACCTAAATCTAAACTAAATCTAAAATCTAAAAAATTAAACTATTTAGATTAATCCCACTGACATTCTCGCTACTCTTTTCTGCTACAAAAATCCTTTAGAAATATGTCTGTGCTTCCAGTTAATGTCTATAACCAATAAGTACTTCTTGTATTTTCATTTCTTAAAAACTCTATGCAGCCTTCTGGGAGAACCCCTCAGATTAATCCTCTAATTTACTAATGCTCTTTTTAGCTGTATCTAATCTATTCTTCAACTCAGATATTAAGATTTTAAGTTTAAGCATCATATTTCTTTTTTAGTATCATACTTGTATTTTTCTCAATTTTCAAATCAACATTCTTTTTTCCAAAAGTATCCTATTCTCATGTTTTGAAGTTTTGGTTGTTTTTAATCATATGAACATGTTTATTTTATAATCTCCCTAAATATTTTTTTAAAAAAATTATTATTATTCTTTATTGCACCTCTGGGTTCTCCCAATTACACGTTGCTATTGTGCATTTTGAAATTCTATTCTGAACTCAGTCAGTGGTGCTTTATTTGTGGTTGCCTTCTGGGGTGTAAGTTGAGAGAGAATCCCCCCAGAGAAGTTTGCCTATGAGTTCACAAAGTACTTCTATTTTAGAATCAGATTCATATGCAGGGGGACCATCTTTTTCCTAACCTGGGGTCATGGAGGACACAGAATGCTTCCTTTTTGACAACTTGTACTCTCTGGCAGAGCTTTTACTGAATCACACTTTGATTAAAGGTCTGAGTATTTATGAGTTCCAGTTGTATGAACCACATGAGTTCCCCTTCTCCACTTTGTACAGACTCATTAAAACCCAGGAACACAATTTTAGTCCTAAAAACCCCCTCAGGGAAGCCACCACTTTCCCTCAGATGGTCACTCTTTGTCGCCAGAGCTTGCTTTGGTTTTGGCGCATCTGTGCATGCAAGAGGATGTTTATTGTACCTTTTCTACAGTTTATAGGTGTCTAGAATGGGAACATTTTCTGATTTCATCTCGTCAGCCAGATTATCACATAATTAAAAGAACTGAACTCAATCTGTGACCTACCATATAGGAACCAAGTGTAGTAAAATGATAGATTTGTTTATTGTTAACATTAGATTTTAATATGCACAGAAACAAGCCACATAGGCCTTATTTTATTATTACATTTTACATATGCAGTTACTTTTACCAAACTCTTTAAAAGCTGCATAACTGCCTCAATAAGATGTTCACGTTGAGCTCAATTGCTATTTGTTGTTTTTTCAAAAATATCTTTCCACAATGGAGGATTATGTTAGTCATTAGTCACTATTAAAATTAGTGATTGCTATTATATTGTTATGTTTCTTCCATAAGGCTAAAGATAGAAAAAATATATATATACATATATATGTATATATACACACACACCCCCATATATATATGGCTAGCCATGAGCATAAATGAGCTAGGGTATGAAGTATTATAATATCTAGAATTAATTAATAAAATTGTTCTCTATTTCTGCTGGCAAATTTCTGACAGAGACAATTCTGGGAAACACACAGAATCTAATCAGTTACCAGAGTAACAGAGTGAAGGGTAGAGTTGAAATAGAGAAGATAAAACAACTATAAATAATACCTTTTCAATACAAGGCAGAAAATGAACTTATTATAAAATTAATTCACTTAAAAAACACCCAATATTTAGGAATAAACCTATCATTCTGCAATCATAACTAACAAAAATAATTCAAGTATGATAATTTTCACATGAAAATTGCTTCCTAAAGAATCACAGAAAGATTTATTATTCCTGTGGGTCTCCTAGCTGAGAACACTTCTGCAGTATTTCATGAGGACCTAAGTAAGATAGAAATTCAGACCCTCTTATGTATTTACCCTTCCGCCCTCCTTTCCTCACTCAATTAACTCTACCCTCAAATACTTGGCTTTGGTTTGTTTTAGTGGCCATGCCTCCCCTGCCTCTATTTGCTTTACAATGCATGCCAGAGATACCTTTGCAGTGAAAGGGCCCATTTGCCCACTGCCGAGGCCTTCTCATCAGACTGGCAAGGCAGTGGATCATTCCCCAAACCCAGTAGACACAATGCAGTGTTATACCGTGCGCTCTACTCATTCCTATGTATTTCCAAACAATAAGAATGTTTTCATTAGTTTGTACAAATTGTAATGTTTTACTCAAAGACACTGTCATTTTTTATTCTGATAAATCTATATACTTAATCTATTCTTGATTCTTGAACATTGGCTGTTGCCACATGATGTGTTGATCTTCACTTCTTTTGGTGGGGCCCAGTGTCTTACACTTATGAAACTAGCACTCTGGGAGGCTGAAGTGGGTGGATTGCTTCAGCTCAGGAGCTGGAGATCAGCCTCAGCAAGAGTGAGACCCCATCTTTATTAAAAATAGAAAATAAATAGCTGGCCAAGCACAGTGGTTCACACCTGTAATCCTAGCATTCTGGGAGGCCCCAAGGTGGGTGGACTGCTTGATCTCAGGAATTAGAGACCAACCTAAGCAAGAGCAAGACCCATGTCTCTAAAAACAGCCAAATGTTGTGGCAGGTGTCTGCAGTTCCAACTACTTGGGAGTCTGAGGCAAGAGGATCCCCTGAGCCCAAGAGTTTGAGGTTGCTGTGAGCTATGACTCCATAGCACTCTACCTAGAGCAATTGTCTCAAAAAAAGAAAAATTCACTTATTTTATATGCAGAAGATATAATCTTATCAAAATTGTTTTTATATCCCTTAAAAGTCTATTGTTCCAACAGAGTGAACATTGCAAAGTAGATAATTTTTTCTTATTAAAATTAAGTAGTAAAAATAAAAACAAAGAAATTTTGATGTGCTTAGTTAGACTGTCATCAGCGTTGGAAGTTTTAACACATGTTTCTAAACTCCTTTTGTTGTAATAAAGAAAAAGATGTTTTTGAAAATGTGTGCCAAAATTATAGGGAAAACTCTAAATAAATGAGGGAAGACACATTGAAATTGTATCCTTTAAAATGTAACCAATGTAGCTACCCTACCCTGAAATTCTTCCAAGGTAAATCTGCCAGTATCCCCTTCAATATACAAGATACGAAACTGGAAACCTTGTAAAGTCTGTTCAAAACAAGACTGCTTTCTATCACAAGATTTATTACCAGGGCTATAACGGGGAGTTTCATAAAAGTCGAGTGACTCCTTGACACTTGATAATCCCAACTGAGGTAAATCCTACACCACCCCCTGTCCCCCACCCCACCCCTGGCATCTCTCCAATGGGATACCACCTTCTTTTCCATTATATTTTCTGGTTAGAGTATTCTAGTCATCAACTTCCATCCATAGAATTTGCCTCCCCCAGACTAAGCCCACTTTTTAGAGGCTTCAAAGTAGGTAATATAGTTAAAAAAGTATAAATAGCTCTGAATCATTCAAGGCTATTAATTTTCTGCATTGCCATATTATTATGTTTGGGGTGTTTCTCATCCCAGTGGATGAGATTCCTAGAGCTTCCCTCTTCACTGTCCTTCCGAAAGTCTGGTTCTTCATATCTTCCTTTGATTTGGAGAACCACACAGAAGTTTCCTCACTTTCCACAATAAACCAAAAGAGTCAACTTAGACAAAGTTGGTCTCTGTGTCTAAAAGTCAATGTCAATGACAAAGTAAAGTCTATTCCACTGGTGGTATAATGTATTCAGATTCTGAATACAACTATGAAGAGGAATGGAAAGAGCTTTCTAGCATTTTTATTATCAGTAAATGACAAAATGATTTAGCATATCTATGCATAGGAAACTATAGAAATCAAAATTTTCACAGGGACACCACACCTGGTTGTATAGGTTGCACACTGCATAATTCTAGGGGCACATTGACGTCCACAACAATGTGAATGGTTCCCTTTACTGTTGTGTAGTGCACAATCTAACCAATACAACTGGGTGTGTTGGGATTCATTAAGTGCCTCTCCTATGCCAAGCATCAGCTAAGGGGAAGGACACAAGATAAATAACCCAGGTTTCTATCTTGAAGGTACAAAAAGGATGACACACATCACCTCTGTCGTGTGAATTAGGGCCCCAGGATCAGGGAGAAAGAAATTTAGGGACTGAATTACATGATGGATAGCCCTACTTTTCAACTGCTTTTGCCAGCAAGCAGATGGAGAAAGAAACACCCCAAACAGATGATATTTAATAATATGGCAATTCAGAAAATTAAAGAACCACATAAAATCAAATCTTCACCTTAGGGCCAAGACTCACCAAGTGTAAAGTGTATTCAGATGTAGGAGGAAAGGGATTTTATGTGAGTCTTCTGAATACAAATACATCATATCATGATGCATGATGCTACAACATGACTATTTGATTTACATAATGTGAAACAAGGGACTTCATCTGTAACCAAACAACATGATAAAGCTATGACAAATGCACTGCTTATTGTCAAGGGCACTTAAAGTCCGTCACAAAGCCAATTTCTGTTCACTTACTAAACAAAGGGATAGAGCACATTGCTTAAAAAAAAAAAATGCAAGTTCTTTTACTATAAAGAGCTACAAGTACCTCTCACTAAAATTGAGGACTAAAATGTCAGCAGTATTTATAAACCTCAATTCAGACTATAATTCTTAATTTTCAATTCTTCAATAATGAGCTTCTTTCCAGAAGATCAAAATAGTGCACTTCTAATTTCTAAATATTCAAAGTTCTAAGTGGGGTGGGGGATAGAGATCTGTTTGCTGCCTAGACCAGTGACCATGTGGATTCAAATTCTCTCATTTTTGGCTCATGTGGATTCCGAGCGCCTGATGTTTGCATCACAGAGTTTCATTATGTGAGTTTATGGAAATGATAGTGTTAGACTTTGGCAACTGGGAAGGCCAATAAATTCTGCTTAAGTTCTGATTTATATTGAAAAAAATAAAATATAGCCTTTAATTTCCAAGAATGAAGATGCATCTGAGAATAAGCCTCACTGCAGAGTTTTATAGTGCCCTGGAATATACCTATAAATGATTCATTCAAAAATTATTCTGTGATTTGTATTAAATCAAGATATTTCTGCAATTTCTATTCTACTTGCCAATAGCATTAGTTTCAAACTAACTTGCAGAAGTATTATACATAAATCAAAAGCATTCTGATAAACATGAAAGGTAAAACCATCATTAATAAAATTGAATTTTTAATTAAAGAGTCCTTTCAAGGGACATAGACTGATGCCTTCTCTGTGATTTAAATGAGAAATGTGAAAATTACCCTAAGAAATTATAAAGTGTTCATGTCTCGTGGTTTGGTTTGTTTTGTTTTGTTGCAGTTTTTGGCCAGGGCTGGGTTTGAACTCACCACCTCTCGTATATGGGGTCGCCTCCCTACTCTTTTCAGCCACAGGCACCGCCCACTGTCTCCTGTTTTTGTTACTCTGAGCCCACAAGCACTAACAGGTCAGCTTTAAACTATTTACTTCATTGTACTGAAGGAATAACTGGACGAATGTATTACCTCAGTTAGGTCTCGATTTATAAGAACACTGTGTATTTTAGCTAAGACAAAAATTACTCTCTGTGCTAAAATTTCTATCAATGTGCTCACATAACATACAACATTTAGTAATTATTGAAAATGAGAATTTACGAGAAATTTGGCCTGCTTTTGAGTTTGACCTGTCAAATATGGACAAGAACATAGAATTGATGGAGATCGATACTTTTTTTGTTTGTTGCATTTCGCTTTTCTCAGTTTCCGTGAAGTTAAAGGCCTGATCACCTTTATATTTACATTGACTAAAAAGGGACACTTTTTCCTTAATTACACAAATACTTATTCAAGTCCTTACAGATCAAATGAAGGTAGGCTGCGTAAGAATAAAATATTCCCTTTAGTGGACTTATTTTTACTTGTTATGGCCCTGGAAGAAGAAATAGAAAGAAGGTCTTGTCTCAGAGTAAGTAAAAGGAGAATATTTGTCAATATCTACCAATATTTTTATATGTATACCCTTTGACAGAGCAGGTACTTTTAATCTACCCCAAATACTAACACACACTTACAAACATCTATAAAAATATTTATAGGACATTTTTCTCTAAGAGCAAAAAAAAATAAAAAATAAAAAAGAAAGCTCCATAAATAGAGAAGTAAGTAATTAAACACATTTATAGGATACTTTTATGCAATAAATAGAATACTCTTCCTCCCAAATGATTTTAGACCAACATGAGCACATCAGATTCCCACTGCTGCTACGGCAAATTACCACAATCTAAGGGGCTTAAAACAACATTAACTTATTATCTTACACTTTTACAAGTCAGAAATCAAGTATAGGTCTCTCTGACTAAAATAAATGTGTCACCACCCTGCATTCCCTCTGAAGGCTTTACTGTTTAATCTGTTTTCTTGATTTTCTCCGGTTTCTAAAAGGTGGTGCTCGCATTGTTTGGATTGCGGCCCCTTCCTTTGTCTTCAAAGCCAGGTTTAAAGTGAACTTCTGAATCTCTCTCCCATATCTTAGGATTCTTGTGATTACACTGGATTCCAGGATAATCTCCCTATCTCAAGATCCTTAATTTAATCCCATCCGCAAAGCCCCTCTGCCATGTAAAGTAACATATTTAGGAGGAGTATAGGGATGAGAGCATGCATATTTTTAGAAGGACATTATTCTGCTTCCCACAATGAGTGACATGGAAAGACTTGCAAAACACTATAAAGTGAAAACACAAAGAAAACTATGTGTAACTATGTTATTCTGTGTAACACACAATGGTGCTCTCCACACACACACTAAGTCCTGGCATGGGTCCCCTTAGGGCTAGAGAGTGGGATGCGAAATTGGGTAAAAGTTAATTTACTACAAATACTAAGGTGTTTCTTTAACTTTTATCATAAGAATATGTTTATATTTGTAGAACATGTTTAAAGTTATATTTAATTTTTTATTATGAGAATAAGCATTACTTGGGAAATAAAATAGTATTGTGCCACATTTCTTAGAGAAATATTTAAGAATAAATCTATTCCATGCTTGGAATAGATTTTTAAGGGAAAATGTGGATTATCTCAAGTCCATAGATCACATTTAGTTTCCTAAAAGAGGGGTAAACAGGCAGCTGTTAATTCTATTACTCTTTATGTTGTTTGTACGTATAAAATATACCACACTACTCTTTTTTTCCCATTTTTGAGAAGAATAACTGTGTTACATAGTTAAGGAGGCTAGCAACAAGGAAGGAATGATCAAGAGTGATCACTTCAGAATGCTAGCTTTGAAATTTTGTAACATAAAAAAAATTAGAGGTAGGAAATTATTAAGCTTTTTAAAAATTTTTGAGGACATAAATGATATTGGATACAATAAATGGAATGAAATTAATGCCAAGACCTTGTTGGGTAAAAATACAAAACTTGCATACAGACCATGATCCTGGTTTTATAAATATAAGCATTTAGTTACATTAATAGATAGAAAATAAAATAGAATAAAATAAAATATGCTTAAAATTTTTAACTGTAATTCTTCCTAGGTAGTGGAATTCTAGACTTTTATCCTTATTCATGTACTTATCAAATTTCCATAATAAATATGTTATATGTACAATCAGAGAAAAATAAAAATTATTAATTAAATTGTAATGTTCATCCTCTTAGTCACACAAGCAATATTTTCCAAAATCTGACACTTTAAGAGACTCAGCATGCTGGATGTCTGACTCAGACTCACCTCAAAGCACATGGCCAGGTCATCCTTCTATTCTCTCTACCAGCTTCAGTTTACAGTTGTTCTTGCTTTTATCCAAACGTATTGTGATCAGATTTACATAAGATATCCAGAGTTCCAATGAGGGCCTTGGTAAATTATGACAAACATATAACCCCAGGAATTCACAGCAAGATAGGCGATACTTCCATGGCCACAGGAAGCTGCCATGTGCCTCTTGCCTCTGTCAGTTTCCCTTCCCTCACACCAGGCCACATATGACATCGCAGAGTAATTTTGTACATTCTGGATACAAATTCTTTCTTAGATACACGAATAGCAACTATTTTCTCAAATTCTGGGGCTTGTTTTTTCATCTTCAGAATGGTTTTTGAGCAGCAAATAATTTTCATTTCGAAAAGTATCAGATGATTATTGGGAATGTGTTTGATTAGGTCTGTTTATATCCTATCTAAAAAATACTGTCCTCTCATTCATGAAGATTTTATTCTGTTTTTTACTAAAATCGAATTGTAGCTTTCATGTTCAAGTCTCTGATTCATTCTGAATTAACATTACACAAGACGTTAAGTGGATTGACATTTATTTTTCAAATAGATGTCCATGTATTCTAGTTTCATTTTGTGAATCATTTCACCATTGAATTATACTAGTGGCTTAATTAAAAATCCATTGAATATGTGTGTGTGTGTGTATTCATTTCCAGAGTCTTTATTCTGCTTTATGGATTTGTATGAATTTTGGCCAACACCGTCTTCATTTCCTAATCTTCAGAGTTAGGTTTGAAATCAGACTGTGTCGTTCCACCAAATTTGTTCATCTTTTTTCAAAACTGTTTTGAGTCTTCTAGACCCTCTGCGTTTCCAAATAAATACTGAAATTTGCTTGTCAATTTCTATTATAAAAAAGACCCACAGAGATTTTCATAAGGATCATGTAGAATCTATAAATTAATTTGGGAAAAATGAACATCTTAATAATATTTAGTTTTCGGATATATGAACCTTATGTCGAGCTTTAATTTCTATCAGCAGGGTTGTGTGGTTTTTGTTTCAGAAGCTTTCCACATACTTTGGTAACATATTTCTCAAGTCTATCATAGTTTTAAAAATTTCTATAACTTTTTTTCAGTTGTTTATTTTTAATACATATAAATATAACTGATTTTTGTAAATTTTTATAAATTTATATTCTGTAGCCTTACAACTCCAGTTGTAAATTCTAGCAATTTTTGGCATATTTCCTAGAAATTTCTTTGCCACATCAGCTATGAACAGTGATAGCTTTTCTTCTTTCTTCCCAAGAGTCATATCTTTCCCCCCTTTTTTTCCTTCTTTATTGTATTCACTATGATTTTTAATACAATATTGAATTATAAAGGGACATCCTTGTCTGGCTGTCAGTCTTATGGAAAAAAAAAACATTCAGTTTTGACCATTAAGTATAGCGTGAGCTATAGTTTCAGAGATTAAGACAGAACCTCTAAGAATTCAGTATTTTTGGCTGATATATTTTCTTTTTCTCTGTATGATTAGAAATGTTGTTTCATTGTATCTTGAACTTATTTTTCTAATGTGAAGTAGGTTATAGATCTGAACTTTTTCCCCTGTGTAATGTATTTCCTTCCTCTGGGTGATTGAAAAAAAAAATTACTTTTGGTTTTCAGCAATTTTCTATGATGTTCCTAGAGCTATATATGCTGTGGTCATCAAATCTGGGAATTTCTTGCCATTATTTGCCATTAGGGAATTTTTTGCCATATATATATTTTACCCATAGTGATTCTTTTCTGACACTCTAGTTATAACCAGCATCTGGACTATCTCAGGACATTCTCTATTAACTACTTTTCCTTGACCATGGACCACATTTTCAAGTTCCTTTGCTTGACTAATTTTTTTTATTCTCTAGACATCGTGGATGCTACATTTTAGAGACTCAGGCTTCTTCTATCTTCCTCTGAAGCATATCTATAAGGCAGTTGAATTATCGGCTTGTCACCTTGCACTTGGGTAAATTTGAATCAATTCTTTAGTGGGGAGGATCTATACAAAACCCAAGATAATTCCCAAGCTCTTCTAAATTGGTAGGGCTCAACCTCCAAACTCTGTCTCCCCTAAAAATCTTGCTAGAGAGTGGTTTTAACTTTGTTAGTAAGGTCAAGTGCAGGCATTTCTCTGCATTATGATTCTTATACGAAGACGCTGGCTTTCCATTTTATCTCCTAAATAAATGTTAAGAATGATGACAAGCTATCACAAAGCTGCTCCACTCCAGTCACTTGAATTCGCTTCATTCCTAATACTCTATTAAAATTTGAACTCCACAGCAGTGACGCTCTAGTAAATTTGGGGCAGTTTCTATCTGCATATGTTCAGACAGCTGTTGCCAAGCTCTCTAAGAGATCTGCGTGTATACTTCCCGGCACCTTTCCACACAGGACTTGCATGTCTGGTGTATGTAGCAGGACCTCTGTGCTTTCCCCAGGTTCCAACTTGCTGCCCTGCTCAAGAAATATTCTCCAGGTGGGACGCTGAGTTAACTATAAGTCTTGCCTAAACAATTTTTCTTCTTTCAGGGATTACAGCCCTGCACTGCTCACGCTACAATGAGTAAAAGCAGTTTGCCTTATATTTTCTAATTTTATGATTGTTTATTGCAGAAGTCCGCCACCAGTTATCCCTACACAGCTGAAAATAGAAATCTAGTTGTGTACTTGCATGGAGAATTTTTCAACTTCATGAATTATTTATAATCAGGGTTGTTTTGGATGATTCTTTAACAAGAAGCTATCATGTAGTTAATAAATTAATTTCACATAATCACGGTTAAGTATCTGTGCTTTTTGTGACGTGAAATGATAACACTTTTAATGACAAAAATTAAATTGCTAGTGCAATGAATTATCATTCATTTTTCTCATCTCTAAGCAAGACAAATTCATAGATAATTATTAACTTAGAGTATTCATATGGAGTATACTGTTGCTCTCTACTCACTTTCTTATATTTATATATCACACTTAATGTTGTACTATAAATATTTGTAAGTAGTACATTCCCAATGTAACTCAAAATTAATTAGAGGCTTAAGTGAAACTGTCTTCTCAGATGGAACCAGAAAGATTGTCAACAGCTGAATTTAACATAAATTATATGTTAAATATAACATACATTTACCATGCTAAACATATGTTAAATATAATTTATGTGTTCAGTATAGTTATATTTAACAAATAATTTAACATTTAGGTTACTTTATTTTGTGATGAGTGAAAAACACAGTGTGGCTTGATAATGTTGAAATTTCACCAAAATTTACCATAGTTTTAACTTATCATCAGTGGCTATGCCTTTGACTTCAAACATAAATAAATTTTTATTTTAAATTAACTAACTAAATATTTCTTTTCAGTATGCCACCCAATGACTGTTCAGAGTCAGTTACTATGAATTAAGAGGGATGAAGAACATCATTACACCAAACATTTTTCAGAACACAAAATCTGGAATAAAGGAATTATATCAAGAGCTTAATGGGATTAACAGCGTGGTCATTGAATTAGAGACCCCATTTAATTGGCTTTGGAAAACGTACCTTGTTATGAGTATAGCTGCATCCACTGAAGTCATGTCGTCCCCCCAGCTTGTTGACATCTCTAAATGTATATCATTCTTTTTGCCAAATTCTTCATGTTGCCACTTACAAAAACTCTCTAGCATTTTCTCTCCATGGTGCCCAATATAGAGATCTGCCTGCCAACAAAGATATTTCATTTCAAGGCAAATTACTCGTAGACGTACAAAAAACTAAAAGCTAAGGGAACTTCTTGAATTACTAAAGCAGACTGCTGACCATAACATTAATTAGAACCTGGAAGATATTCAGGATTAATTTAGTCTGAGCTAAAAATCTTAAAACTCTGTGAAGGTGCAATAATTACAGAATCTGTTTAATGCTATTCTGCGAAAGGAAAGAGGTGCCGTGGAACATTAAGAATGTGGAACTTCTATGCTTGAGTCATTATTGCTACCATTTAAGAACAAAGGTTCTGTAGCAGTTAAGCACCATGCTAAAATGATGCTATGTCCATTCTACGTTAAAGGAAATTACAGATAAGAAAAGGTTTTAGGAGTAGACATTTAAACAAGAGAATTAAATGACATTTACATGACTTTTTAAAATTGCATCTTGGAAAGTTAAGGTTTATTGTCAGGATCCCTGGAAACTAAAAACATTCCATTTTTCAAATAAAATTGAGGTATTAAGCAAAACTAAAGGCCAGTTTTATGTATACTTTAAGTAATTCAGTGAATACTTCTGAGTTTTTAAGTTAATAAAAAAGTACATTCTTAATATTCCATTTATTTAAAAGTTTCTGAAGACAATTTCTCACCCACTTAATTGAATAAAAAACTCAAGACTTTCTTACTGGAGTTTCATGGAGGAGAATAAGCTTTATCACACGAAGATTGACCTGCACACCAAGACTCTTGTGTTGGAAAAGGTTAAAAACCTAAAAACAAATAAAAATGAAAATCCTAAAATGAAACTGAAAAACATCTTAATTTTTCTTAAGGCCCAGACATGGGAGAAGTCTCCATTTAGTTGAGAAATCTTATTTTAAAAAGGGGAGGAGAGGGAGGGGAAGGAAGGTGATTTTTTAATGTGGCACCCTGATTTAAAAAAAAAATCTTAATATTAATTTAAGTTGTATTCAAAATATATAACAGGCACAGCAAACTTATTCTGTCAGAGATGTTACTACCTGAAGGAGACTGACGTCGTTAGGCTACCCTATGCCGAATGCCGATGGAGTACTCTGGAGATGGCTGAAAAGGAACAAAAATGCCTAATGTGTAAAAAAAATTCTGTCCACTGGAAAGACAGCCAACTGATAGCAATACCAGTAAAAAGGGGGATATATTTGCTTTCACATCAGTGGTTCTTACTCTGCCTTAAATGGTAGCTAAAATTGTAAATGGACATTTGCCTTTTGTTTCTGTTTATTCTCTTCTAAGAACCACTCTTCACTCTAACTTGATTTTTCCTTGAAGGAATTTGCCTATCAGAGCATACAATGAAGACAAAGAATTAATTTGGCAGTAGGCATCCCTAAGATGCTAGATATAAACTGGTTCACACTCCAAAAATCTTTTTTTTTTTTTTTTGAGACAGAGTTTCACTTTCTTGCCCCCAGTAGAATGCTGTGCCATCATAACTCACAGCAACCTCAGACTCTTGGGCTCAAGAGATCCTCTTACCTCAGCCTCCTAAGTAGCTGGGACTATAGGCACCCACCACAACAACCAGCTATTTCTTAGAGACAAAGTCTCACTTGCTCAGGCTGGTCTTGAACTCGTGATCCCAAGCAATCCACCCAGCTCAGCCTCCCAGAGTGGCTGGGATTATAGGCATGACCAAACGCACCCAGCCTCTCAGAAATAAGTTACCCACCTGTGACTCAGCTGATTACAATTTTAGTGTTAACTATTAGCTATTTTTATTATTAATAGTTAACTATTATTACCATCTATAATTAGATCTAATATCAATGTCGTATACCTATATAAGAGCTCAGTGGATTACCAACAGACATTTTATATCACCTTGTAATTAATCTATAGTCCTCTGAGTGGGGCCATGCATATGAGTAAATATACCATTTCTGCTAATTTCAGCAATGGCTTTTTTAAAAAGAGAAGGATAAGAAGGGCACAAAAAAGGACAGAAAAAAGTTTTTCCACATCAAAATTAACAATAAGGGTGCTTCATTTACTAGGAGATGTATTAATAAATCATTGTTTTGATAGGACTTTTGAGATGAAGCAATTCCGTATACCTAAAGCCTATTTGGCAAAAAAGAAATAGTAACAAGTTAATTTTTAAAGAGCTTCATTATAAATACTCACACATTTCTTCTTTAGAGTTTTCTTGAAAAAATTCCAAGTGCACTTTAAAGTTTGCCTACCATATTTAGGATGGTTAGAATGAATCTCCTGGCTGCATCTGCTCCATGATAGGAAACCATTGCTGGGTCTGCGACCACTACAGTCTCTATGTTGTATTCTTGAGGTAATTTGTATGAATACCGTTTCCCTCGTCTACCTTCTGGTATTTTTTTAGACCTAGGTCTTCCTTTATCTGCAACAGAGAATTGAATTTTTAAATGTACTTCCATATTGGCAAAGTGAATAGTCAGTCATTTTTCATGGAAAGCAAAATCAAATAGTTAGCATAGCATTGACATAGCATTTCAAAGAGCATTTGTCTTTAGAGTATGACTTCGGAATTAGACTAGAATTCTGCCACTTATTAGTAAGAGAAAACTCTACCCTCTACCACATCCACAGCTTAATTCACACAGGGAATCAACCTTTGAAAACGCTCCAGTCCTCACTCCTTCATTTGTCAGAATTTAAAAGGAAAATTAAAATAAATTGCTAAGAACTGTTCTATTTTGGTGACAAGCAGTCCTCAGTGCCACCTAAGGCCACTCCTTCTCTTCCTACTCATCAATTCAGAGGTCTCTCCCTAGACAAGATCTAGACAAGATCGGCAGTTACACTTTACACATACACCTCCACACGAGGGATATAAATACCTTTAAACTCTGACAGATAGTTATCGCATTGGTTAGAAGCTTTCCGTGCTAAAACAGAATGAGCCTTACGTTCTTCTCCAAGAAATAATTCCTTGCTTTGGGCTCCCGTCTTTTCCACAAAGTGGTAATGGTCCTGCTTTTACATCTCAAATTATTCACTAGGTCCCAGAGCCCCTAGTATCACTTATGAGCTACACTCAGCCTATAACCCCCAATCCTCTGGGAAGATAGAAAAGGCTCTCCTACACTCTTAAACAGCAGCTTACAAAACTTCCCTTAGAGGTACTCCAAAGCTTGCTACTTCTCTTCTCTTATGTTCTTTTCAGACTCCTCTCTCCTAGGGCGCCTTTGTTAGTACCTTTGAACTCCTGGGCATTCCTCCTCTTGGCCTCTTTCTCACTTATTCCCAGCAGAGGAGTTGACTAGACCACTTCTTAGAGGATATGCAAATATACATCTTCCTCAACCTCAACCTTTTAATTTCAATAAACCGCAACTTTTGTAGCCTGGAGATTGGATTTTCCTTAAAGATACTCCAAGATAAAAGGGCCTCTTGCAACCCACAACCCTTGTGGAAAGGTCCATTTCAAGTCCTCACTACACACACACATTCCAGCTAAACATCTAGGAATTCTGTCCTAGATCTACATCCACAGTTCAAAATTACTATCCCTCCAGAGCCTGCTCCCATGCATGGCAAACTCCCTGAGAGTCCATCGGCTTATCCCTGCCAGCTGATCGTGGACACTGGACTCTGAATCCCTTGACAGAAGCTTCAACACCGTGAACTTTAATATGCTGTGGTATATGTATACAGGACATGGTGCTATTCTTATACTTCTATGGAACTCATGGAACTCACGTGCCAATTCTATGTCCCTTTTGCCCATGCTGGGGAACCACACTCCCTCCCACCCACCATGGCATTATACAATATCCTAATTGTCTACAGTCCAAGAGGGCCTTCAACATCTCAAAACTGTTGACTTTTCTGAAACCCATGGAAATTGTTGGCTATATGTCAATATTTCTCCCCAAAAGGGACTTGTTGCCATTATTACCTCACCTCACCTGGTGAATCAAGTCAGCTGGAGTCCTGTGTAATCCCCTCCTACTCTGGTGGCCTGGGGTGGTGGGGTGGAATATGCTCCCAGTATCTGACTCTAAATAGACCGGCTCCTTATAAGCTGTCTGAACAATAGAGCTCACCTTAATCTCCAGAGAACGATAGTCACTACAGTTTCACCCGTACAGTACAGTGAGCTCCCCTGTGTCTAATTAGTTCATCTCACCCAGGACTTTTGGTGGAAAGTTCTCTGACAGCTTCCAGGCTTGAATGACACTTTCCAGTTATAGTAGCCACATCTGGGTCATAATACCTTCATGAATCCCTTTTCATGGCATACACTTCCAAAACCCAAGGTTACCCAACTGGACACAAACAAGCTGCTCAGAAAATACCATTTGCCCCCTCCTCCCCAATCATGTCCCTTTAAGGGACATAATTTTGGGGTCCAACTGCCAGGAATGTTGAAAACTAACACCTCCTCAGGCACACAAATAGGATGGAACCTTACTATTCCTTCTTCCAATGGGGCATATAATTACATCACTATTCCTGAATGCACCATATGCACACTTCCATTGGCTAGGATGACTTTAGCTCCAACTTATGAAAGCATAGAGTACTTTAGAGAACACTTTACAAGGCTTTATTTCAATATATACCCCCAAATGAATTTATTTTCTCTGTGGATCAAGTGCTTATCTATGCCTCCCAGCCAAGATGGGAGACACAGATGGGGATGGGAGCGGGAGCTTGTCCTCTGGAGTATCCACTTCCTAACCTCACTCTTGCCAATGAGACTGTGCCTCTTCCCATTTACTCCTTGTACTACCTACCCAGTGTGTAGCCTCGGCCACCCTTGCAATTATTGAAGCATTTTAGCTGGACTTACTGCTGGCACCACTAGTTTACTTAATTCAATTTTTTCAGCACAACTGTCTTTATTAATAAGCCAACTGCCTAAGAATCAGCCAAACAAATTGCTATATTACAACAAATGAACTCCCTGCAGGAGCTGTCTTCAGAATAGGAGAGCAATTGATCTCTTAACTGCCAGTCAAAGAGATACAGGTGCCATGCTGGGAGAAGATTGCTGTTTCTTTGTTAACCAGGCACAGAAAGTATAAACCGACATTCTAAAGAGGGCTAATACACCTCCTGACCAGGGAACCTCTGGCATATATGACTGGTGGGATTTTAGATTTCAAGTGTGGCTTTGGTTTCCCCAGTTAGTGCCCCTTTGGGGACACTAAGTCCTGGGTTTTATCTCTCGTTTTCGGACCCTGAATTCTCCACTCTCTGACAACATTGACTCAAAACCGAATTTAGGCCCTAGCTAGTCCTCTCCACAGAAACCCCCATCCCACCATCCCACATCTAACCTAGCTTTTAAGACCATCTGTTTTCTATCCCTTCCCCTAAAGGACCCAAATGAACTTGGTCAGGTAGGGACATTGCTCCACTCATAGGTGAGCAGGAAGCAGGTTCAGGAGAATCCTCTGTCCATAACAGCCAGTTTTCTGAATTCATATTTTAAATAGAAATTTTAATTTTAATCAGAGACAGGAGGCAGTGAAAGGTGGTCTTGCAAAAAATAACAGGAAAATACGCAATCCTATAATTTCCCCAATAATGGCTAAAGATCAACCCTATGAACTCTCTTGCTAACAGACACCCACGGGGGCTCTGTTTATTTCAATATCTAAAAAGAGGTGAACAGACAGAAAAGAGATGTAAATCGTTCTTTTTTAAAATTGCTTTTGAGAATTTGCTTTTTTTAGAGTCCCTAAGTGAAAAGCACGGGTGTGAGCTGCCGGCATCGGCCATACCTTGAGGGCAGAGTCACATCTCCAGTGACAAGGCCTGTCTCCAAGGCAAGGCAGAGGAGCCAAATCTTGGACACTAACATCCTGCCACTGGTCCCGTTATCAGCATGCTGCTAAGAAGGAAAGAGGGGAGCAGGTGCCAGAGTTTCTCACTGTACCCCGTTAGTTTGCAGCTCTTGGATAAAAGCCTGAATGGTTGGCTTTCCAGGCCGACATATTCTTCCATTTCCCATCTTCATGCTGGTCCTTTTTCTACTCGGGAAAGAGTAAATATACTTCTTTTTTCTTTTTTTTTTTTTTTTTAGAGAAAGAGTCTCACTTTGTCACCCTTGGTAGAGTGCCATGGCGTCACAGCTCACAGCAACCTCCAGCTCTTAGGCTTAGGCGATTCTCTTGCCTCAGCCTCCCAAGTAACTGGGGCTATAAATGCCCAGCTATTTTTTTGTTGTGGTTGCAGATTTGCCAGGCCGGGTTAGAACCCACCACCCTCAGTATATGGGGCCAGCGCTCTACTCACTGAGCCACAGGCGCCACCTGCAGATACACTTCTTTTTATCCTAATCTTTGTCTGGAAGAATTTTTTCTCAAACCCTCCTTCACTAGTTCACACCGTACCATCTCCAGGGGTCCTCAAACTTTTTAAACAGGGGGCCAGTTTACTGTCCCTCAGACCATTGGAGGGCTGGACTGTGGGCCCCGGGACGAGCCAGCTGCTAAGCAGGACAGGCAGTGGCGGCAAAAACACCCAGCAGGCCCGGATAAATATCCTTGGCTGGCCGCATGTGGCCCGCGGGCCATAGTTTAGGATACCTGAATTAGTCTGTTCTATTCACCACCTTTCTATACCCCTTAATGTCTTTTCATGGTTAAAGGATTAATTTTATCTCTTGCACTCTTGACCTACTATTATGACATCTAGGCCCACCTGAGTCAGCTCTCAGCTCTAACATGCACAGGGTCCCATCACAGTTGCTGGAGACTTCCCTAGTCTAAACTACCCCCACATTATTGTGTCTCACTTTTTCTAGCAATGACATAATTTTTTTTTCTTTTGCAGTTTTTTTTTTGGCCGGGGTTGGGTTTGAACCCGCCACCTCTGGCATATGGGGCCAGCACCCTACTTCTTTGAGCCACAGGCACCATCTGCAATGACACAGATTTTAAAAAATATTTAATGAACCAAATTCAAGTTTTCCCCAAATATCACATAGAGTGAGTTAACTAAATTAACTATGGTGTTATAAAAGTAAATGAAAACTATTTATGAAAGAAGGCAATGCAAGATGACAAGGGCAGAAGCATTCACCTGAAACAGAATCACTGCAGTTAAAAGTAAACTCTGTGGATCCAGATTTAGCATCAGCAGTTAATACCAATGACCTTAATGAAAGACCAAATAAGAGATTGATTTTCTGTGTATCCTGAAGTCTAAGATACTTAGAAATTGTGTAACCTTTTAAATTGTGGTATCAATTCTCCCTAAAGTCACACACTAGTGCATCATGTTATAAACCTACAGTTAATATTTAGTAGGGGATATTTCTACATGTAGCAGAAGAAACTCATCTTGCCAGATTCAACGTCTACTAACTGATTATGAGACATAATATAATTATATTATTAGACATAATTAGATATAAGTAGATTATGAGACATATATAATTATATATATAAGTTTCAACAATTAAGTTCATGAACTCATACTAGAGAAAGTGCTACATAACTCATTGTTGAATATCATTATAGTCACCAGATGGCCAAGGGGAGTATTTTCTTTTCTTTTCTTTTTTT
>NW_003852398.1:45846238-45909329 GCF_000181295.1 Otolemur garnettii
TTTTGGTTGCAGCCATCATTGTTGTTTGGCGGGCTCAGGCTGGATTTGAACCCGCCACCTTAGGTGCATGTGGCTGGTGCCCTAGCCACTTGAGCCATAGGCGCCGAGCCTAATCTCCCTATCTTGCTTGGTTTCTCTCCAGTTCTCTGCTCAAGCAGAGTAATAGCAGTCAATAAAGATAAAGCATTAAATAAAGTTTTTGCCTCCTCTGCTTTAAAAGTGTTATAAATTACCATAAGTAATATTTATCTAATGCCTTTCAGTTACTTGCTAAATAGAAGTAACATAACTATTGCTTCAAAAATAAGGTAGCATAACTATTGCTAAAATTAAATTAAAATGATCAGAACCCCAAAAAGGATCAACCCATTATAAACAATTACATTTCTGCACAGAACTTGCATAAAGAATTGATTAAACTTGCAAAAATGATTCTAACAATCATTTTGATGATGAAAGTTGAACCCAGATTAAACCTATTGAAGCTATGTTTTAAACATAAATAAGATAAACTCCTGGGTGGCACAAGAAGTAGGGTGCCGGCCCCATGTGCCGGAGGTGGCAGGTTCAAACCCAGCCCAGGCCAAAAACTGCAACAACAAGAACAACAAAAAGATAAACTCCTTTTTCAAGAGAGGTGATATCACTATTATCATTTAAAATGTTTTCAATAAGTATTAAGTATATTATAAAGAATTTTCTGTTATACAGTATCTAATTCTAATAAATTAACTGTAAATGCAATCCGTGACCTAAACTAATTGAACCAGAATGTTTTAAGATATTCACCAATAAAGTTTATCCCTTTCTAAACGGAATTATAAAGGAGCCAAGATACTATTTTTTTTTAAGTAAGCCTTCCACTATAGGTCTAAGTAAACCTCCAGACATTCACAATCTAAGTAAATTTTTTAGAACAAGTTTCTGTGGTCAAAATGCACAGATACAAATTTTTGCTTTGCCGCTTACTAGCTTTGGGACAATGTGGTAAAACTTAATTTCTCTAGCTTTGTTCTATAGATAAAAAATTATACATAACTAGAGATGTATGTACATGTGTAATTTGTTTAATGTATGTCTAATATTAAATGTGAAATGCATGTTAGCTACTATGATGGCATTTTCAGAATGGAGATAGAAAATATGTTTTTGGATAGTTCCATGCTTATGATATTTCCAAGGAGACACATGTGCATGGGTGAAGATTCACCCAGAAATACACTCTATTTTCTCAATATAATTTTGATTTTAATATTGATCACACTTTGATTTCATCAAATAAAATGAACTAAAACCTAGAGTAAATAATCACTGGTCATATTAAAATTATTGGTTAGCATTGAAGATATAGGAAAACTCTTAAGGCAACCATTTGTGTTTAAGAAATCTAATGAGGGCACAGCCTACATCAAATTCTCTCCCTTCTAAGATGTTTTCCATCACAAAAGAGAAAACCGGATTGCATTCTAGAAGACTGTAAAACAGAAAAGGGAGTAATATGATCTCAATCACAGTATCACTGAAATGACCTCATGGAGCTCAAAGAAGACACAGATTAGGGTGTGGAGTTGACATCACAAGAGACAGAAAAAAAGGCAAACTTTATGTATGTATTTATTGAGATAGAGTCTTACTCTGCAGCCCTGGGTAGAGTGCCGTGGCCTCATAGCTCACAGTGACCTCAAACTATTAGGCTCCCGTGAACCTCTTGCCTCAGCCTCCCAAGTAGGTAGGACTACCGGCGTCCACCACAACACCTGGCTAGTGTTTTGTTTTGTTGTGTTGTGTTGTCTATTTTTAGTACAGATGGGGTCTTGCACTTGGTCAGGCTGGTCTCAAACTCCAGTGCTCAATAAATCCACCCAACTCAGCCTCCCAGAATGCTAGGATTACAGGCGTGAGCCACCACACCTGACCAGAAGAGTTCTTACTTAGACCAGGGACTTCAGGTCCTGAGTTCTGATGGCTACAGCAGATATGAGAAAAGTAACACAGATTTAGGAAATGTGACTTAATAAAATTAAACAATGTTACAATTTCAGACCCATTAGGAATCATGGATATGTGCTCCTTCATTTGACAGAGAGATGACTACATATAAATCTATACAACTGGATAGCAAAGGAGCTGTTGGAAAAAATATATTTACCTCAACCCTTAACCGGGCCAGGGTCTGTATGCTTACTGTCCAGCTATCCCAACCATCAGTGAGTGCAAATAGAAAACATAATAGGTATTTCTAAAGGTCTTTTAAAAATTTGTATGTGCTTCCTAGTAATGAAATCTCATCTTGAAATTCTGTTACTTTTTGCCAAGAAGATTGTGGCTTCACATATTTTTGTTTGAAGAGGCTCAACTGAATTCAAATTTATGTGCCTGGGATCTAATCTCATATGCAGTGAGTAGCATTTGTGGAAGAAAACTGAGGCCACCTGTGTCTAGCATTTTATTGAGCCAAAAAGGCTTAAAGAAAACCAGCAGACTTAGAAGCATGAGGGAGTATGATGCAGAGGGGTAGAAATGAAAGAGCTCTAAGATTCAGATGTACACAAGACTCACTAAAGATGCAAAAAAATTGCACTGGATCCTCGCACTCTGGGAGGCTGAGGCAAAGAGTTCACTTGAGGTAAAGAGTTTGAGACCAGTCCGAGCAAGAGCAAGGCCCTTGTCTCTATTAAAAAAAAAAAAAAAAAGTTACTTGCAAGTTACCAAAAACAATAGAAAAGTTCAGCAATGTAGCTAACTTCAAAATAACTATACAAGTATAGTTGCAAGTATATAACTATGCTTGCCAGTAACTTGGTCTGGAAGTAGTGAAATTTGTATTTTTTTACAAACCATTGGGATTTTTAAGTTATCATAATTGTACTAGCTAGGATCTTCAACTTTACTACGAGTGGTGGTAATGAGTACACTTATCTTGTAATTGATTTGTAGATAATGCCTTTGTTTCCTCATAAAATTGATATATTTGTCCCAATGTTATCTTCAATGATTATGTCAATGTTTTGCCTATAGGTGATGTTCTGGTAAATATTCATGGAATAAAGAAGCCTGAAATAAAAAAAAGAATAATTTGCCAGACACGGTGGCACAGGCCTGTAGTCCCAGCTGCTCAGGAGGATGAGGCAGGAAGATCTCTTGAGACCAGGAGTTTGCGGTTACAGTGTTCTATGAAGATACCATTGAACTCTAGACTGAGCACAGACTGACAGTCTGTATCAAATAAAAGGAAAAAAAATCAGATCTTGCCACCCATGTTTAAAATACTGATTCCCTGGGTCTCAGCCTCAGGAACTGCCTTAGTATATCTGGATGGGGTCCAGAAATCTGCGTTTTCAATTTAATCCCCAGGTGATTTGGTGCAGGTATTTTTTTATGCAAACCTAAAGTGTATAAATTTTTACCATGAAGGGATGGAGAGTCCCAGACAGAAATATTATCAAAGGCACCTTTTAGAAAATTTGGAAACTAGATTATGAGAAGTCTAGACTGAAGTCAAGAAGACATACAGTAAACGGCAGGAATCCGAGCGATATGTAAACGGGCTCCAGAGACCAAGGTCAGGGATGGGTGTGCTTCCTGGTATGCCGTCACAAAAGCTGAGGGTACTTACTTTAAATCTTTCCATTTCTCTTATTTCTTTTTATTTTTTTTGTCTACAAAATAATAAAAATACTACCTACTATGTCATTATCACCAAAAACATAAAATATAATTTCAGATACGAACTACACACTAGTACTGGCACATGACACATTTTTTACGAATGTTCTCCAGTGACAGTGAAGCAGATGTGGAAGGAAGAGCTAAAAGGCGAGACGCAGGAGGCAGACACCATCACGAGGAACCTCGATCAGACGTAACGTAGGAAACGAAGTGGTTAGAATAACACCTGTTGCTGGCTGCTGTTTGGGTTTTGGTTTGGGGGAAGTTACTTTTCACTTTCTAGGGAGGAGATGAATAGTGGGGGACATCAGCAGAGGAGCCTGGGAGGAAAGGTGGTGGGTCCAGTTTCAGACTTACTAAATCTGAGAAGCTTGAGGACGACGTCCGAATAGAAGTTACGATACATCTGGAAGTCAGGAGAGAGGCTGGAATGGAGACCGTTTAGAACGGATCAATGCTAAGTTGAGCCCACGGATTTAGATCATAGTAGCCTGGGAAAGTATATGGAGCGAGAAGCACAAAGAAAGGGCAGCAGTTCTAAAAAGTGCCTACATTGAGAGGCATACGGATGGAAGACATGCCCATAGAGGAGATGGAGGGGAAAGATCAATAAAATGAAGGTTAAGGTAGAAACCGCGGGGATAGTTCACTGAAGGAGACAGTCTCCTTGTCCGTATCAAGAGTGGCAGAGGGGTCATGTAAGAGAGAGGCAGAAAAGCATGTAGTATATTTCCTTGATTACCACAGCCGGCAACAGCTGTGTCAACACCAGTCTGGCCACTTCCTGTGTCCCTATTTTCATGCGACATTTAAATAATCTACATAGAAAATTCTAGGTTTCTTAAGAATCTCAACTTCATAGTGGACGCTATCACACAAACTAGCCACTGTCTATAAAACCCAGGCACACTGAAGTCATAGTTTTATTAATTGGATTCCTTGATGTTTTCCTTGTCTGCATCTGTGGTTAGCTCATCTTCATCTCCTGAATCTTTAGACCACTTTCTACTCAAATGCACGACCTAAAACAATGGGGTTGATGCTGCACCCTTCCAGCTAGAAGAGAAACGTGAACACATTCACCAGGGCTCAGTGTATCTCTCCCTAGTATCCTCCACACGTTGACAGTCACCTCGACAGTCATCGACAACAGTTATGCGTGGGGCACGGGAGCTATTTCAGTAGCGGCCAGGTTACGCCAACTCTAAGGATAGAGATGATCTATCTCTATGTCCCACTGAAACCTTTATCTTCAACTCCATGAATGTCTTTTTCACAGCAAGTCAAAAACTTATACAAAAATGTTAAACAGTAGAAATTGGTAACAGGACACACAAAAAGAGCGTGATGCCTTTTCCAGGGCTGCATCTTCTCGAGTGTGGAAATTTGCTTTCTGCTCACCCGGGAGATGCTTTCTCCCTCCTCCAACTTCAGCCTGTGTCATTCCTTCTGCCTCGAACACTCTTGCCCATGAACATCCAACAACGTGCAAAAAAGTTCTTGGATGTCTTTCATTTACACCTGTGATCTCATTTAATCCTGGGGGCAGTCTTGAGGTTCAAGTATCCCTTTTACTTATTTATGTATTTCTTTATTTAAATTTGCATATTGCTTTTTGAGAGAGAAAGTACGTTACCCAGATCACACAGTTAGGTAGTAGCATACGTGTGTGAACACAGCAGTCTGACCCCAAAATCCAGTACTTTAACCTAGATACTAGGCTCCCTTTTCTTCCTCTAATCTTAAAATGTTTACTTGATCTTTGAGTCTCAGCTTGTCACTTTCCGAAGCTTGGGATCTCCTGTACTAAATCTGTGCCAGTTTTTATCACACAAGATAATTGCTGATTTATCAGCTTGTTTAAAAGGATACACTGTTTCCCTCTTGAGAATAGGGGCTGTGTCATTGAGCTCAATATTGCAAATAAAGAAGCTAAAGTTCCAAAGTTTAAGAGAATTTCACAAGATGCCCTAGCAGAAACAAGATGAAGCTTGGCCCTGAACCCCAGGCCTCTAATTTTTCAACCTCATGCACCTTCCCCTCCTCTATATTATCTTTTAATTAAAGAACACAACAAAAGTCATTTTAAAATAGGAAGCTTCCTATCTCGAAAAAAAAATTCATGAAATCAATATGGAAAAGCATAGTCTTCCTAAGCCATCAAAACAATGAAAATAAATCATGCATGGACTAAGCTGAAGATGAGTAAACTATGTTTCTATTTTTCAGAGGCAAATATTGCATCATTATCAAAATTTGGACTATGCTTATTAGTTTGCTGACATATCAGCCTGAAGGAAGAAAAGAAGAACTACAGTAGGACACATCAGTCCAAGTAAACAAAGATTTTATTTTATGCACTGCTAATTTTAAAAAGTTTTTTTAAATGCTGAACTCTTAAAAAGCATCTGAAAGAGGTAAGCTCAATAAATCACGACGTTGATGACAGCTGAGTGCTCCCCACATACAATTCCTTGATCCAAGTAGGTCAACATTAATCTGCAACAGTCATGCCTAGAAAACGTTATCTATTAGAAACATCACAAACAACGTGGGCCAATTATGAACCCTGTATTTATGCTTTATTAACCTATTAAAATTAAGAATGTTCTAGAAACCTTTCCTCTATGCCTCATGGCATACAAAGCCCACTTCGTGCCATCAGTGAACACGAGTAATTAGAACAGCTGGAGCTTACTGCGATTCCAAAGTGAACACAGTGCAGATACTTAGTACAACTCACATGACAAAGCAATGACCTTAAATGGACGAAATGCAAACGGTTGCTGTTGCTTGGATCATTTCACTTTCTAAAGCTTTCTTTTGTGTGTTCATAATGCTGCCATTTTTGCTTAACTTCATTTGTCTTTATCTCCTTTGTGTCTGTGGTGCTTAGACTAGGGAACAGAGGTGTATCTCATTTAAATCGGCCTGGTCATGGACATTACATACTGCTACCTGGAGACAGATTCACTTCACCATGTTTTGACGATAATTTCTACACAGACTATTTACAAAATAAATTAGAAATAACTTTAATTTTAGATAAATGTATCTAAACAAAAACACATCATAACTTTTTTTCTGAATCTGACTCCCTGAACGCCCTGCCCTACCCAATGGACCTATGCTATGGTCTCTGCAAATGTGACTTACTGTTCACAAATCCCACAGCGAAGCCAGCCTCAAATTCCATAGTCAATTTTAGAGTGGATACCTTTAGCATAAACTATATTAACAATTTCAAATGGGCAGATCAAGTTTTAAAGACTTTATTTGGAAAATTTTTCAATAAATTCATATTTCCTCAAATTTTCATAGAAAATATTTCTCATATCAGTGAAGAATCACTGAGATGTCTGTCTTAGTTGTCTAAAAATTTTTCCTAGGAAAATTTTTAAATTTTTTCTCAAGGCTCGCTGGGACATGTAGGTCTCACTTAGGTAACAGAAATTATTCATATTCCTTACAGTTCTTGTAAATGCTGCCGCTCTCTGCCTAAAAGAAGAATATGCACAAAACCGTCACCCCCATTTTATTTCAGTGATGAGCTGGCAGACAAAAAAAGAGAAGGATTTGATGGTTGGGAATTTTTATGAGCCTCTGAAAAGTTCCAGACTTAGGGGATTTGAACACTGAGAATAAAATTCAGTGGTATAAATCTTTACTCTTTTTCCTATTCTACAGCTAATTTTAACCTCCAAAATTATTTTTGGATGGCTAGGAAGAGAGGAAGAAGAGAAGAAGGGAGGGAGGGAGGGAGGGAGAGAGAGAAAAGAGGGAGGGAGAGTGGAAGGCAGAGAAAGAAAGCAAAAGCTAACAGCAATATCTAAGGGGTGGACTATAGTAAGGCTATGAGCTCACAGTATTCAGTTTCAGGATATCTGGAATTCTTTGTGTCATTTCTATTCCAGTAAAGTGAACAGTATCCCATGAGGAACACTTCACAATTCAAGAAAAGCCTAGGACATATTATATGTTAATCTCTGAAGTCCTTCTGAGTTCCTACTTTTTGACATTACGATGTACTGTTTCATAAAATAATACAAGATTATTATACTTATTACTAACCAAAAGAAATTCCATATTAAAGATAAAGACAGCTATTATTTAGATGAGAAAAAGAGAACTTTTTAAAGGAGCCATCTCACACTGTATTTCCTTAAATCCTTCCTGGCAAAGGCATTACCTGAAATGATACCACAGGAATGACTGTGAAGAGCTGACTTCCCTGGGTCTTTTTCCTCCATCGACCTTTTCTGCCGATACACACGGTGTGGATGACCTGGTATGGCCATTGTATCATTGAGTGGCTCGATAAATATGAAGTCCTCTTTGAGTTGTATGAATCCCATCTGGAATATATAACACAAAAGACGTGTAAAACATACCATTTAAAAACACTTTGTAGGGTCTTCCATTCAAGCATTCTGTGCTCTGCAACAAATGTGCATACAGTCTTCTAGAGAAACTATTTTAGTGACCCCGCTAATAAGGTGACTATCTCCCCATTTTATTACTTCATCTTTATATACTTTATTGCACTAGCATCAACTTCATTTAGTTGGGCTTAGCCTGTGTGGGTGGGAGGCTAGACGCCAGCAACAGATGCATAGTAAAAATTTTGGAATGTTAAAGGCTCATTTTGGGAGACCCATGGGGTCACTTACATGTACAGCATGTACAGAAAGAGCCATGCAGTCTTTAATTGCATACACAACACAGTCCAACTTTTTGACAATCATTATTTAACATATCAAGGCAAATTCAAGAGGCATGGCATTGAAGTTAATACATAAAATATTCTGAAAGTCTTCTACTAAGCATTTTTAAAACCTTTAAAGAATAAATTAGAAAAAGATGAAGCATCACTTTCATAAACAAGTTTCATTTCAACAGGGCTACATTCTGAAAAGTCATCCAGTTGTGAAACAGAGGGTTAGACTGTAAAATATGGTTTTAATCAACAAAAAGAACTTATAACAAGTAGGTATCCTTGAAATATATTAAAGCTAAGCCTGATAATCTCTTTTTTTAATCTTCTAAATTTATAGTTAGAATATAAATTGACATTGTAACTGGAAAGTGCTCTCATGGAAAAATAGGAAATGACTTGATGAAAATTTTTAATTTTTATTATTTAACTCCAGATAATTCATGTATAAAATTGCAGATGTTTGACAATGTCATCTCTTTAGCAAATAGTTTTGAAAAAATAATCCACGAAAACTTGCAGTATTCATACTGAAGCTGCTAATATCGAAGTTCCAAATTCTGTTTTGTATTACTAATAGGTAACTACAATTCACTTAAATTTGATCCACATAGAAGTAGCACAGTAACAAATTTACTTTTTCAGATACAGTAATTCTTCCAAACTAGAAATTAAGAAAAATAAATCTACTCTGAAAAAAATTCATATTTCCTTAAAAGTATACAGGAATTTTTTAAATTTTTGTTTGAATTATTAGTGTATTGCATCTTCTATAGAGAACGGCCAGTTAATTGCCAATATGCTACTTCATTTTATTTAGTACTGAGTGATATTACAAGACATGTTAAAAGTAAATCTCAAAATCCTAATCGATCTCATTTTATTACTAAAAAAAAAAATTCTCAAAAACTATAATAAGCAATTCTGCCACCTCTGTCTCCTATCCCCCATTTTCCCTCCCTTCACTTCTCTCTCTCTCTCTGCTTCACTAGTACCCTCCAGTTTCTCTCTCTCTCTCTCCTCTCCCCCTCAACCCAAAACATTTGGGGATAGGAGATAATATCAAAAATAATTACTCTAGGGCGGCGCCTGTGGCTCAAAGGAGTAGGGCACTGGCCCCATATGCCGGAGGTGGCGGGTTCAAACCCAGCCCCGGCTAAAAACTGCAAAAAAAAAAAAAATAATAATAATAATTACTCTAAGGACCCTTCAGAAATATTTGTCATGAAAGAATTAAAAAATATATTTGTCATGTATGTTTGGGCCAAATATTTTTGTGTTGTTTTAATATATCTTCAAACACAGTCTTTTATTTTCCATACACATTTTACTTCTCTCACGTCTAAAACGAGCTTGAATTATAAGTACATCAAGTCCAGTAATTTTTCCCTTGAGCTTAATCTGATAAGAAACATGAGAAAAGTAAAAATAAGAAATAGTAAATAATAGCCATTAAAGATGTAGTTCATCTACACAAGGACTAAGAACAGGTGGTGTCCCATCATACGTCATAGATCCTGGTTGGGAAAAGACAGAAAGATGTTATTCTTATACATGAACCTTGATGTTCACAAAGTATTACAGGCCACTAATAAAACCGACAGTGTGGCTGATGATTAAAATAATAATTATGCTATTTGGTCAGAACACGGTCAGTTTACCTAAATCATAGATTTGCTATCTATATATGCTTTTAACAGGTTATAAACATGCTTAGATTTATAGCAGTAAACCTTATAAATTTTTTTAAACCTTACAAAATGTAATTGAGTGCTATCACATAAAATTGAATGACTCCTAGAAGAGAATCTGAACTTAGATTACTTGGGTTCGTAACTTACTGCTAGCCACATACAGTGTCCATCCCCAAACTCTCCATACATACAAACAGAAAACTGTAGTTAAAGTACCCTGCGTACGCTGATGCTTGTGATAGCCCATATAGGAAAGTTGCGGTCTTTTTATCTACCCAATTACTACATAGGGTTATTGGAAGGATAATATTTTTTAAAAAACACATGGAACGATTTTATCATGGGGTCTGAAAGTGAGCTGCTACTCCATGGAGGTTCTCTGTTATTTTTACTTTGATAGTAAGAATAACCCCAAGCGCCCAAGGATTTGCCTATAGACTGGAAAACTAAACAAGTCCAAAGAGTCAAAGTTTATTAAGATTTGTAGCCTCCTATTGGCACATTTAATATTGTCTGAAATAAATACTTTGTTGTGTTTAGTTTAATTTGGTTAAGATTTGGAAGCTTCCTCATAACATAATGTTATTTGTTGCAGAAGAATTTATATCTACAGACATTTTTAAAAATGAGAAAGCCACTTTTCCAAAGGAAAAATAAGGTTGGCATAATTATGAATGATGACTCATTCATTCAATGCTCATTTACGGTCTGACTGCTGTGTGCCAGACTTAGGTCACGCTGGGCATATTTAGCACCAAGCATCACCATGCAGACTTTCTATTTGACCTTACGATACCACCCTATGGGACGCGACATGCTCCGGCGAGGGGAGCCATTCAAAATGCTGGCTTGAATGAAAGCAGAATTGCAAAAAATCTTCAGCTTTTCTGTGTTCCTACAAAGGGCTCACTTCTTCCATTAACAAAATAAGTCGTTTTATCTGCACTGTCACTTTACAAGCCGTGGAAGAACAGAAACCCATATTAACCTCTCTGCAAAAGGGCCCCTGTGTTGGACAAATGACAATCAAGCTGCATTTGCTTTTGTGCAAATACTGTCTCCTTGATTTGAGAAGGAAAAAAAAAGTACATGAATTGATGTGGCATAATAGGAAGTCGGAAAATTGAGCTCATGAACTCATCCTAGAAAAAGCGCCACATACCCCATTCTGAATATCCCCATGGTCACCTTCAAAGTACTCCGCTTGGGAAGCTGTGCATCAACACCAGTGCATAGTCCACCCTTCAAAGCAATTTGGGGGCTCTTTTTCTGGAATGGCCGTCAGAGCTGTAGAGTAGGAGGTCTGACAATTAAGTTCACGAACTCGTTCTAGGAAAAGTGCTTGCGAGAATAACAAGGTATCAGTGCATGGCTTTCCAAGGGGAGTACGTTGAAGGTGACCAGAGTGATACTCAGCAATGAAGTATGTAGCAGCTATACAAGAAGAATAAATTTCAGACTTACTGCACAACATGGTAACTGTAATTAAAAACGATGCCGTGTATACTTGAAAATTGCCGAGACAATAGGTTTTAAATGTTCTTATCAGAGAAAAAATGACAGATACGTTAGGCAAGAGACACATTAATCAGCTTGACTTAACTTTCCACAGTGTATTTATACATCAACACTTTGTTTTATGTATCATAGACAGGTACAACTTTTTCACTTAAAATAATTTCAAAACATATAGCTCATCACAAGAAGTAAATGTAGTAAACGCTAAAGTGACAGATCATTAAAACTTCAGAATACGAGAAAAGTCTTGAGGGACAGCTGGATTTGTCTAAGACTAGGGCAAGGATGTATCTTATGAGAGGAGGCCTGATGAGCAGGGGCAAAGAGGATGGCAGCCTTCCATTTTAAAAGATGCTTGGTGTGAGCAGAGAAATGGGAGGATGTAGCATAAACATAAAATGAACCCAAATAGTTGAAAAAAATCTAATGGCAATTTTCTTGATGGGAAAACGAAACCAGGTCTTGAATATCTTAGTATAATACATAAGGTGTACTATGTTTCAGGGTTCTATTTGTAAACGGTAAAACCAAAGCTGCTAAAAGGATCTGTCATCAGTACCTACTTGTAAAAATAGGTTAGACCAATGTCTGATGCCCTGCAGGATCTGAATTTGTGTGTTTGTCTTTAACATTTTCTTGTATGGTAGTGTTTATCATTAAGTAAAGAAAGGGCTATGCAGCTTCAAATGTAAGCATAACATTGGACTTAGCAAACATTATAACGACCTATGTTTGTTTTATGCTTTACTCCATAAACTATCATTTCAATATCACAGTGAACAGGAGTGATCTCGCGTGCAAGTTAAATTTTGGTTTTAGCACATCTTTCTGTATTTACTTGCTACCTATATTTCACTTACATTTGTAACTACCTTCTAGCCTCCCTTCCCTCCACCCCGAAAACCCCCCAAATTGTTCTGAGGCCACCCACCTCTTTTTTTGTTTCCTGTTTTCTACGGCATTGCATCTTGGACCCCTTTTCTCCTCTGTGCGTTTGCGTTGCCCTGGCCTTGGCTTCTCTAGAAACTATTTGTTTCCTTCACCAGATCATTCTGCATTTCCAAGGCTGGTGTTGGGTCAGAAATGATTCTCTGCGTGCTGCTTTCAAGGGCCTGGTAAACCCCTCTCCAGAAATGACTCCCAATCCCCCTGGCAGCCCGCGGCTCCCCTCCCGATCATTCTCCTCACCTCTCATTCCCACGGTCTCACCTCATTCCATTCTCTCCAAACTAGTGCCTCCTGCTTTTGTATGTCTGTTTACAGCTCTACCATCTTTTTAGTTATCCAGGCTAAAAATTACATTGTCCTTTACTTGTTCTTTTTCAAATTTGAAAGTATTTATAAAGCAAACAATGAGATGATAATTTGCCCGGATGCCAGGCATTTTACGTGCATCATTTCATTTAATTTACACACCAACCTTGAGACACAGATGTTTACCAGTTTGATAGTTGAAAAAAACTGAGTTTCCAAAAGATTTATTGCGTCCTAAGCTCACAAATCAGTATGTTTTTCAGCCGGGATCCCACCCAAAAGCTGCCTTGATGAGACTATCTGTGAAAGTCTATGCCAGCCCTGTGACTATGATTTCAAATAATCCTCATCTCTACAAAAATTTGCACTAAGAATTTGGATGTCAAGCACAACACCTCACACATGGTAGACATCCAAAATCTGATATCAATAACAAGGCTAGGCCCCATCCTTCACAAAGCAGAAGACAAAAATATTGCGTGGAAGGCTCTGAACTTTATCTCGAGCTGACTGTTTTATGTGATCAGACTTCACAGCTGTCAAAGGCACCTGGGCCTTCTCAGGGGGCTGAAGGTTTCACCTCCAGGCTTCCTTCGGTGGTGGGTGCCCAGCAGTTTCCCTTTAAAAGCACCTGGCAAATGTGGAGCTCAGCGACAGCATCCCACAAGCTGCGGGTCACCCAGGAACTTGGCTCCTCCTTGTCAGCGGTCATTATCAGCTCCAGAGCTGCAGAACCAGAGAAATCCCAGAGCCCTGAGCAAAAGGAAGAAAAGCTCCAGGGCGGGAAATGACGAGGACTCTGAGCTCATCCCCTCCTTTCCACCGCACGTGATTTGTTCCAAGAAAGACTGAATGCAGAGGGCATGTGGCAGAGAAATGGTTACATTTATGTGAATTTGGATGGTTTGCTGATTATGGAATAAATATTTTAAGGACCAAACAGAGACTTTTTGTGACTAAATTTACCAGAGGACTTCTTACAGTCTAAGGGTAAACAACACCAGAAGTAAAACTGGGGAGCGGGGACAGCCCAAAATGTGTTTTATTCTATCCCTTGAGTCCTGTTTACTCCATGAAAGTTACATATGTATAATGTGAATTCAGGGCATGCCAAGGACTTGAAGGGGTTACAGAGTGCCAATGGCCTTCCAGATGAAAGGACATCTGAGAGAAGACTTAGCATCTGAGAAGTGACCAGGGGGACAGGGGGACAGGGGACAGCATTCCAGGCAGAGACAGAAGTGAAAGTCCTGATACGGGAGTGATCCCGGCATGTTTGAGGAAAAGCGAGGCCGGTGAGCTGGAAGGGAGCTATCCAGTGGGAAACGGTAATCCCAGAGAAGGCGGAGGGTTCCGTAGCGGCATCATTTACTGCTCCACATTCAAACAAACCCTCAGGGAAGTCCTCTTTGGTGTAGAAACCATTTGTGTTTGCTTTGACACTGGTTATAAATTCTACAGTGCTTCATGAGGACTTGCTATGTTTCAACACAGTCGTATTTTATTGAGATAATTATTATACAGAAACATATTTTAGGCCGGGTGAGGTGGCTCATGACTCCTGTAATCCTAGCACTCTGAGAGGCCGAAGCAGGTGGATTGCTTGAGCACAGGAGTTTAAGACCAACCTGAGCAAAAAGAGCCAGACCCTGTCTCGACTAAAAAGAGAAAAACGTGCCGGACGCTGTGGCGGGCACCTGTAGTCCCAGCTGTTTGGGTGGCCAAAGCAAGATGATCACATGAGCTTGAGCCCAAGAGATTGAGAGTTTGAAGCTGCTGTGAGCTATGACACCGCAGCACACTACCCAGAATGACAGACTGAGGCTCAGTCTCAAAAAAAAAGCATGTTCACGCCTGCAAATGAAAAGAACATAGTTTCTCTTGCATTTTCTTAAAAATCGCTATCCTTGTCTATCTTTCCCTCCAGCTGTGATACTGATAGGAATTTTTAAAAGTCTTCAAATGTTCCATTTTAATTTTGTTATAGACAAGGTCACGAGTGTGATAGTAACAGCAGCTGTCCTTTGCCCTCTACCTTGAAGAACTGAAAGGAGGTGGCAGTGGGAACGTGGAAAATGAAGGTTCCGTCCTGACGTTTACTTACCCAACAGAACTGATGTATCTTGTTGTCTTTACTATGGTAGTTGCCTCAGATCTCACTTCATATTCTAACTAGTTTTTGATCATGTCAAGAAATGGTATTAATGTTTATATACTTTCTTATCTCTATTCATTTACTATAAACTCTTGTGGCTTATAACCATTTGTAATTAATCCTTTGGAATGACTATAGATTATCTAACTATGCCAAAAAACATTAAATAGAGAGCCAATTCAGCTTTCAATCTATTTCCCAGTTTATCCACCAGTCTAGCCCAAAACTGTCATGTTCCATTATATCTTTCTGATGACTATTTCATGCTCATTACAAATATACCTACTGAGCACCTACCACACGGCCGTATGCAAGGCACCGGGGGATACGAAAATGAAAACGGATTGAATCACTCTCTTTAGTGATCTTATATGGGATGGGGGTGGGGGGGAGGTGCAGAAAAAATTAGATCTTCATACAAACATGCCTGAGAAGTTATCAATTGCAAAAAGAATTATCAAAGAAATAAATAAGGGTCTGAGAGAGTGGAGGCTGAGGTACTAGAGAGGGTGGTCCAATAAAGCCTTTCTAGGGCGACAGCCTTTCAATTAAGACAGAAGGTAAAAGGTGGAGCCAGCCAGATGAGAATGAATGTAATGCAGGTGGAAGGGGCCTCAGGTAGGGGAAATACCATACTCCCAGGCTAGGATTCTAGAAGACACGTTGAGGGGAACTCAACACATCTACTTTGTCCTCACAAAACTTCACACTTTCTAATTATTATTTATACCAGTGTATCTTTGTGTCCCATGTGTATATGGCCCAGTAAAATGTATTGTTTCTAAAACAGAAAAAAACAAGTAATAATACAGCTATAATACTTAGCAATATAGAGGCAAGTACCAGAAGAAATGGAATTGCTCCAGTAAGGCAGAAATCTAAAAACGGGGTAGGGGGACCAGGATATTTTTTATTTTTTCTACTATAATTTTTATTTATTTTTGGAGACAAAGTCTCACTCTGTCGCCCTGGGGATGAATAGTGCCATGACATCACAGCTCACAAACTCAAACTCTTAGGCTGAAGTGATTCTCTTGCCTCAACCTCCGGAGTAGCTGGGACTATGAACACCTACCGTAACTTCCAGCTATGTTTTAGAGACAGGGTCTTGTTTTTGCTCAGGCTGGTCTCAACTCCTGAGCTCAAGCAATCCACCTGCCTCGGCCTCCCAGAGTGCTGGGATTATAGGCATGAGCCACCATGCTCAGCTGTGTAATTTTTACTGTAAGCACTGACATTTTAAATGATGTATGTATGGCTTGGATTACACTTTAAAAGAAAGATTGATACAGACATACACAAGACTTGTTGAGAGGCTGCCACATTAGCTAAAGCAGTAAATAATGGTGGCATTAGTGACCCACGACACTGTTAAAGAACAGCCAAACTGGAGATGGAGGCAGTAACTAACAGGAATTCTGTGTTATCAGAGAGGCAGAAACAGAGGAGGCTGTCAGGGCATGATTCATGTAGAGCTCTCAGGACCACGATAAGACGCTTAGATTTCATTTGAAGTATAACGGGAAGCAAATGACGGTCGGTGGCATGATGTAATGTAAATTCTAAGAAAACCATTCTTGTTCTCTTTTTGGAAAACAGATAATAGGGTGACAAGAGCAGATAAGCAGGACAGTTTGAAATGACTTCTACTAGTCCTGGTGCAAGATCATGGTGGCTAGACTTAGGGTGTGGACAAAAGCAAATACATTTGAAATTTATTTTGGATTCTCTCCCAAACTAGAGGACAACCA
The DNA here is from genome assembly GCF_000181295.1 of Otolemur garnettii. Lineage (NCBI taxonomy): Eukaryota > Metazoa > Chordata > Mammalia > Primates > Galagidae > Otolemur > Otolemur garnettii. The sequence continues at coordinate 45,862,994 of NW_003852398.1, forward strand.
TTCAAAGGTGTTAATGGAATGATGCTGGAATGCAGGGAACCGTAGCACAGAAGAATTAAGGATGACTCTAAAGGTTCTGGCTTTAGTACTTAAGAAGGGGAAGGTAGGAGCCCTGTGACCGAGATATAAAAGTAAGATCCCGGAGCTGAAACAAACTTTAAGGGTAGAGAATCAAAGTGTCTGACGAGAACCTAGTAGGTTTGCTGCATCTGTGAAATATCCAAATGGAGAAATCAAGTGGAGAGGTGGGGAATGACACTTAGTGAATGATTTTGAGCTAGAGATATACATTGGGAGCTGCCAAAATAAAGGTCGTTTTTCAATTTATAAGAATGAATGATGTTATGCCGATAGAAAGTATAGACAGAAAAAGGAAAAGGGAGGAGCTTTCTAAGATCAGACCCCCAGGACCTTAATATTGAAGAGAAGGAACAAAGATGACCAGGAAGGATTAGTGAGATTTTAGGAACAGTAGGAACTTGTATAATTGATTTTATTTGGGGGGAAAAGATCAGAATTTACCCTTCTCTACAGTTAGACACTTTTAAGTGACTTTGAAGAAAAGACAGGAATAAACTTTCCTTCAGGTCACTCGGAGGAAATTCTTGCGCCTGTGTTGGTTGCTTAGGTTGAAAAAGTCAGGAATACCGTGCAAGACGATCAGACATGTAGTTTTCACGCTGTTGTTAAACTCAGCAGCAAAGACTGAGCAAAGAAACATTTCCATGCCTTCACCAGCCCCCCAGGATTCTCAAATCATAACAGCATGACTTCGTTTGGTCGCAGATGAAAGCATTTTACATCTCCCTTAGTGTTGAGTCAGGAGAATTTAAATTTATTGACTAACTTAACTTTGCCTGACCTATACTATTTCCTAAACAACAGAAAAGTGGCTTCCAACTCACCACCCACCCTAGCATTTAATGAGTTAGTGCATATCCAGCTGCACCCCTCGTTGTGAAAGGGTTAGTCACTCGGCGACTTTTCAGAGCATTCACGGTGATGAGCCCTTGCCCGCTTATCTCATGCAATTCCAGCCCAGTTATGCGCCTTAAGTGGAACCGAATGGGACCACTGAGAAGGCTGCACAGCTGTGATTTGGGGAAGCACTCATCACTGCCAGGTCTTACTGGTGACCTCACAATTGACAGAGCCCTTGCCAACCTCCTACACACCCCTAGAGAGTAGATGCAAATTCATTTTACCATGGAAACAAGATTAGTGGAGCAAACTAGTCAGGGGCCACAGCACTGGTACTCAGAGACGTGGAAAATCTGCCGCAGCTTATTTTCAGGTTCCAATTAAAGGTCAAACGAGCACAATAATTTATTCAACAATATTTACTCTGTGTCAGTTCATGTCCTAGATGTAGGAAATACAGCAGTGTACAAAATAGGGCAGTCATTTTAAACCACACTGTCAATCTTAAGTATCTTTACAATAATGAAAGTGTTGGGTAGCACCTGTGGCTCAGTGAGTAGGGTGCCAGTCCCATATACTGAGGGTGGTGGGTTTGAACCCGGCCCCGGCCAAACTGCAACAACAAGTAATAATAATAATGATAATTAAAGTGTTTACTTATTGTAGACTTTAAGACTTCTTTCCCACTTGCACCCACATCACCAAAAATTTAGTGATGGCTTTAAAAAAAAATCTCATTTACAGCCCTTTGATAAGTCTCTGTCATCCCCATTTGAATGAAATTGAATACCCAAGAAATTTATAATAATGTTTTCACCCTTAAGTGGACCAATAAACTGTGTTTCAACAAAGCTTTCTTTCATGGTCTGCTACTTTACTTTGACATCCCCAAATATTAATACATGTGTATATATATGACAAGAGAGAACTTTAAACACCCACTTAATCTTTTTCTCTTCCTTACCTTTCTTAATTCTCTCGGGTGTACACGTCCTCTCAGTTAGTACAGAAGCTAAAAAAAACTAAAGTAATCTCTTGCTGATTTGTCAGAAGCCGCCTTAGGCAATGATATACCTGAAGAGCTAATACAACACAGTGTACACGCTGAAACCCAACACAATCTGCAAATTCCAGACCACATCAGGACCATTACGTCCATACATCATGTCATGCTTTAGGATTTATAGGCTAGAGAACATCAAAAGAAATTAGGGGTCAGTTGGTTCCAAATTCTACCCAGAGAAGAGATCATTCATTCCTCAACATTATTGATAAACACTATATTTCAAATTCTATTTGTGCATTTCATTCACCAGTAAGGCAATTATAACTCTGAAGCAATTCAGGTATCTACTGGACAATGGTACGCTCAGATTTTTATAAAAGGTTCAGAACATCACTACTTGCCTAAGAGTTCAGATTCTGTATCTTTTTTTTTTTTTTTGGTAAAGAGAAAGAGTCTCCCTCTATTGTGCAGGCTGGAGTACAGTGGTATAATCACAGTTTGCTGCAGCTTTTAATTCCTGAGCTCAAGTAATCCTCTTGCCTCAGCCTCCTGAATAGCTGGGACTACAGGTGTGTATCACCATACCTGGCTGTTTTTTCTTATTTTTTTTATAGAGGCAGGGTCATGACCAGATTGGTCTTGAATTTCTGGCTCAAACAATCCTCCCCACCTGAGCCTCCCAGAGTGCTGGATTACAGGCCTGAGCTCCCATGCCAGTCCTGATTCTGGTTCTTTAAGCATCTTTTTATGCTTCAAACATATGACAAATATTCTCCTAGTTCCGTTATTATAACCATTTCTGATATTAGATGGGTTTGCTGTCCTTCATTCTTATTATTCTTGGATGTCTTTCTCTTGAATGTCTTTCTTTCCTTTGGCTCTAATGCATGGCAAAGAATGTTATGTGAAAGAAGTCTTTAGTGTGCAGGATGAGCTGAAATAAGAAACTATTTGAAAAATACCACTTTAAGAAACTGGTGCAGACCGGCATATGATGAAATGGAAAGCGTTCTCATTTATTAGGAAAATTTCAAACTTTCAGATATGTACAAGATAATAAAGTACTCAGTTCCATCCTTGGTATTTAACAAAAATTAGTAATTATTTGGTATAGACCTTTTTAAAAATAGATATTAAAAAGTATCAATTCAGTTGAAGTGGACCCTATATGCCTTCCCCACCATTTCCTTCCCTTATTGCTCAAAAGTAAACACTACACTGAAGATGATGGTTATCTGCACATCCATGCTTTTAATATTCACTACGTTATGTTTTTTATTCAGAATGTTCTAATGAACATGTTTGGGCTTATTTTAAATGGTTCACTCCAGTCAGAATCAAGATACATTTTGACGCTAGAACAAAGAAGAATGAGCTGATGCTTGGATTTGCCATTTGAAAGAAAAAGAAGAAGTCACAAAATTCAAATGTGACTTTGGCCCATGTCAAGATGGCCATCAACAATATAAAGGATAACATGAACAGAGAGGGATGAAGGTGATGAAGAGAAGGAGGAGACCAATTCGGTTGAGAATATGTTAAATCTAATGTATCTATAAGACCTCATGGAAATGTTCTGTAGGTTGTTGGATAAACAATAATGGAGTTCAACAGAGAGGTATGAACTGTAGCTACAGACTGACAGATATTTGGCATCGAGGCCGTGACACGGGATAAGACCATTGAGTTTGTGTAGATAGAAATGAGAGAAGACCCATGGGAGCATGAGGACACAACAGTGTAAAGGAGATATAAAGAAAGCTTAACAATCTAAAAGAAGAAATCAGAGAGGCACGGCATCCAGCACAGCAAGTGACAAAAGCGTGTATCAGGAAGGTGTGATGAACCATTTCCAATGCTGCCGCTGATGGAATAAGACGAGCACTGAAACTCAGTAGCCCCATATGAATACTCTTCTATGCTCCCTATGCTCTGCCCTTTGCAATTAACCATCCCAAAATATGAACATGTTTGTTTACAATTCAAAAAAAATTAGACACAACTACTTGATCACCATTCCATTCCTTATTTCATTAATGCGAAATGCAATACAAATTTTAATAAAATAGAAGAAGTGTCTCACCTCAAAATTCTTCACAAATACATATGGATTTTATAATGTTAATACAAATGGATAAAATCAATGCAGTTTGAAAAGAAAAGAAAATACTAGGAAAAATGAAATATTTGAGAGCAATCTACCAAGAACAAATGGAGAGTAAGGAGGGTATGATTCTTGTGAAATAAATAATTCTTGGCTAATTGTCACCTCTATCTTCCATCTTGGTTGAAATAAAGAGTAAGCATTAAGCCATTTTATTTCTACCCATGACTTTATGTTAAACTAATTGTAGAACATTTTGTTGCTGTTGTTCTTACAAGTTTTATATTCTTATATGAAGCCATCATGTTAAAAATATTTTTGGATACTGATTTCATCATCCAAGGAATTAATAATTACTCATAGATTAGTTTTAGTTTGGCAAAATGAATTATAATCAATTTTCATATCTAAGATTATTGAACAGGCAGAGTCAAAGGCAGAAGAATCATAGTACTTCCTAGAAAGCCCTCGCCTGAGTCACGTTCAATCTTTATTTAAATAGAATTCAGAATTCTACCTAAATATCCTCATCCTGAATGAGGATAAAAAACTAACCATAGAGCATCTTAAAAGAAAAAAGTTATTCAATATTCTAAAAAAATGAATTAAAAAACTAACCATAGAGCATCTTAAAAGAAAAAAGTTATTCAATATTCTAAAAAAATGAATTAACAGGGGAAGTTTGATTAAAAATATGAAATAGGTTGAGAAAACATTTGGTGTAAATATGATTTTGTGAAATACACTGTGTAAAGAGGCAATCATAGGACCCTAGGAGCCAAACGAGTAAATGATATGTATAAATCACAAGTAGAAAAATAAGTAGAGAAATAGATTTGGAATCGTGGTCACTTTGGCACAATTATAATAATATAAATTCAAACAACCAGTCACAATTTTTCTGTTTCAAATAGCAATTTTAAAAAAAGCATATAAAATTGTAGCATGTAGCTGATGAAAATTAAGTAAACTTGGTCCTTTCAAACTTCACTGGTGGACTCATTAAATCAGTGCCCTCTGGGAAATCCTTGTAGAAGAGCCATGTTACTTCCACATCTGGACTCAGTAATTGCAGTGCTGGTCATTTATTCTCGGGTAGATTCAAAATGAGACCTCCTTGCTTTGTTTCATTAAATTCAACAATATAAAAATTTTACCAAAAATAATAGAGTAGATCAGATTATCATTTTGGAATAGGGAAGGTCTTAAAGAAGCGCCACAAAGCAGGAACTACACAGAAGAATATTCACTTTTCAAAATTATAAATAAGCAGAAACCATCTCAAAGTCCACCATTAGGGAGATGATAAAGTAAATTACGACATATTCAGGAAGAGCACATATGTGGTTTTAAATTTGACTTTTCTGAATTAATGTGGCAATACTGTAAAATCCATGCAATATATTAATTTTCTTTAAAAATAATAAAAGCTGTCTACACGCTTTGATTTGAACTTTTTTTTGAGACAGGTCTCACTGCGTCACCCAGGCCAGATTGCAGTACGGAGTGCAGTAGTGCAAACATGGGTCATTGTAGCCTTGAACTCCTGGGCTCAAGCAATTCTCCTGCCTCTGCCTCGGAGTAGCTAGGAATCGGCTTTTTTTTTTTTTTCTTTAATAGAGATGGAGTCTTGTTATGTTGTTCTAGCTGGACTTAAACTTCTGGCCCCACCTTCTCAAAGCGTTGGGATTATAGGCATAAGCCACCACACCTGGCCTAATTTGAACTTTTAAAACAACTCAATGCAATCACAGACAGACTGTTAGTATAACAAAATTTGAAATGGGTTATAGGTAGTGAAAATGTTAATAACTCACTCTTTTTTTATAATTTAATATGTGTTATATTGTTTTCATAATAAATATACAGAAAGACCTTTAATTATAAAAGCAATACACAAGCACTTTCAAATGGTTTTCAAAAATTATTAGTAAATTTAACAATCTTTTAAACTATAATTCTCAATCCTAGACTCTTTCACGTATCTTTAAGACTAATCATTATTAGCGATTTGAACTGATTCCTTGTATTTTTATGTATTTATACATGCACATGTTGCAAGAAAATGCACAGTACTGTGACATTTTTAATGTACATAGGAACATCTCCCATGCATCGTTCATAACCTGCTTTTCATGGAAACTCAACAAAACAAAAGTATTAACAGAGAATAAACAAATTTGATGGTAACTCTGGAGAAGAGAAAGCCTGGTTAAAGAAACAACAAGATGCAACAAACCTTGGCCAGTGTTATCAAATGTGACCATGTTAAAGTGTAAAATTGCCGTAAAAAATTAAATAGGCAGTGCCTGTGGCTCAAAGGAGTAGGGCACTGGCCCATATCGTGGGTTCAAAAACTGCCAAAAAAAATTTTTTTTTCATAAATAAATTTGGCAAATGGAAAGAAAATATTTACTATATATAACAAAGGAATATATTAAAATACAAGTAATTCTGATGTAGAAGGTCAATGGAGTAGAAGACCTCCAAATTACTTGATGGGGAACTCAACAGAAGACTTCAGAAAGACTAATAGCTGAAGGTATGAAAACGGGACTGACTTGACCACTAACTAAGGCCATTACAATGGAAACAGTGACAGTGCCATTCACTGTCATCTATTTGGAAATGAAATTTCAAATTAGAGAATTAATTTGCTTCTCTAAAACAGTGCCAGTGACAGAATAATTGGTAGAAATACTCTGAGGGTCAATTTTGTCCTATCTTAAACCAAAAACGTGCATCTTCAATGGCTGAGCAGTTTCACCAAAAAGAAATATTGACACAAGTATATAAGAGAAAGACAAGTCCAAAATTGGCAGTCCAAATTGTTTCTCATAATTCAAAATAAAATCGAAGACAACCTAAGTGTCCTCTGTACATAGCAATTTAATGAAGCGGTTATAAAATATATGTTTCTAAAAGACACCTGAGAACAGTTTGGTGTTTACTCTGTACATTCTCTCTGGGATGAAATGGCCCAGCTGTGCCAGAAAATGTGGGCTTATTTGAAGAGTTAGGGACCATCATTCCATTACCTACCTAGTCGTCAACTTCCCTTAGCCAGTAGTTATTCCAAATTTCACAAACTAGAAATCATTGATTTTAATTTTTATTTAATAGATTTGATTTGATTGCTAGAAGTAATATAGGAAGGAGAGAATTTTATGCAGCTTTCATCATAACGTTACAAATTGATTCTTACCTTGACATGTACTCAGCACAGTCCCTAGCAGCCTACAAAGGTGCATTCTCTTCTCACTCCTCTTTCCTATCATCCTTCTGAAATTTTTGAAGGCTATATAGGAAATGAAGGGCGATAGGGAAACAAGCAGATCAAACCATCATCTCTGTGGGTGTGCGTTTTATAGTTCTTTGGATCACTTGACCATGCAAAGTCACTAGTATCACCTATCTGTAGTGAAAGGGGGGGGGTCCTTTTAGAAAGCAGTTCTTGGGTAGCATTTTAGCACTTAAATTTGAAAGGAATTTTGGAAGCAAAATGGTACTGAGAAAACTTCATCCAACTGCTCAGTCCACCAACAGACATTTTCTGGACTGCAGGAAGTAATTAGGCTCATCTGTTTTCACTTAGATCTGTTTAAACAAATGAATGTACAAATTGCACACAAGCACATTGTTAGTGATGGTAACCAACTTTAATATTCTATATCCATTTAGTTAATTTCAAAAATAGCTAATAGGTAGCATTTTGAAAGGTCTAGAAAATTATTAAATGCCTGGGCCAAAATATTTTCTACTTCTCATCTCCACTTTATTTAACAAATACATTGATAGCACTCCCAGTGAAGCCCAGAGTATCTTACTGGTTCCTAACAGTGAAGAAACCGAGGGGCTGGGAGGTTAAATTAATTGTCTTAGTAAGGTGACATAGGGATCACTTTGGGAGCCTGAATTCAAACCCACAGGCTCTGACTACTGAGCGCATGCTCTTAAAGTTGCCAAGAGCACGCTGAAAGTTAACTTGCTTGCTCTGGCCTTTCACATTAGAACATTCATGACTAAGTCTTTTTCCTTCTCAAACTTAGTAATGACATTCAAAAAAATATATTCAGTTTTAGCTACATGAAAGTAAAATGTGGTTTTCCTAATTGGAAGTGCTTTTCTTTGTTTTTAGGTTATAGCACATGAAAATGCTTTTTATCACAGGTCAGATATTTTTATATGGACAAATGCACACAATTAACTTAACCAGAGGAAACTTTAAGAGTAAAGGAAAAGGAAGTGGCACTAAGAGACCAAACTCCGTATATGCTCCACCGCATGGAACCCAGATGCCCTTCAGCAAGTTTGATAATATAACCCCATTGGTCTTTACTTTTTTCATTGTAATTGTGGGATACTTAGCCATGTTGATCATGGCTATCTGAGAAACAAACAGATTAATTTGAAGAAGTCCCCACCTACTACTAGGTGTAAAACAAAACTTACCTACTTTTTTTACTCTTATATCTATTCTGTGTCATTTCCCACCCCATATCCTGGATCAAAGAACTGAAATGATGCAAATGTGTTATATAAGTCTGATAAATAAAACAGAAGTGACAAACGAGCTTAATCTTATACACAAACATACACACAGAAGTGTGCACACACACTAATAAGGATTTGACCTTCAGTTCCAGGCCTGACCAGCTGGATGACTTATTCGATCTCCTAGAGCTTCAGCACCCTTACCTATAAAATCGAGTGATAGCATGTGCATGGATCTTAGTGGGTTTCTGTGAAAATTAGCTGTATCTTATGGCAATATGAGAACGGCATATAGTGATGTTCAATAAATGCTGTCTATTATATTCAGGCCTACATCTTTGTTTTTTAAAATCAGTACAAATAAACACAGCAGCATCTCCATTTGCTGATTTTCTTTCTTGCTCTGATGAAGAAAAATGTAGAGATTTGTCACTTGCCACCTGTCCTTGTAGGTAGGACTAGAGAAAGAATCTGGTATTTTTCTCATTCCTTATAAATATGTTTCTTGTCATTTACTATTTACCACTGCCATGACACAGAAATATATTTTTATTTTTTTCATATATGTAATTTATTTTTACTTGCACTTTCAAAACATTAATAGGTAAGATAAGAGTATGCAAAATTATTAAAAGGTAAAACATGTATGTCCAAACCAGATTGGTGTTAAGGAAGTAATGCTAAATTAGAAGTTATTATTTTATTTCCAAAATTATCATCACACTAGGTTGCCTTTATACAGCAACCTTCTATAAGTCTCTTAAAATTTAATTTTGTTAAAAAAAGAAAAAAACTAGGCTCACACGAAAGCATTTGTTGAAGGTTACTTGTTTTCTCACAAGTGTAAAGCCACACTATAGTCAAAAGAATTTATAAATACAGTTTAAAACCTATGTTATAATCATTACTGAAACCATCTGTATTTTAGAGGTGGTCCTACATACTTTTGTCTTTCATTTATATCTTATTTTTTGTAACTCTCTAAGACTCATTCATTGACATCCATCAGAATACCGGGAACAGAAGGGAACACGAGCTTTGAACACAGGACCGAATGTGCATCTTCTGGAGGTAATGGAAAGAAATGAGAGAAGGATTAAGTAGGCAGCTGATTATGCAGGTCCAATATAGAGTCTGATGTATTCCCTTACAAGCCTACAGTGAGTTATTAATAGGTTAAGAACATGAACACATAAAACCATGTGACCAAGGACTCAAAAATTGGACACCGGGCACTTGTGGAGGCTCCACAGCCAAAGGCAAGTGCAGCCAAGTTATTAGAACACTTACTAAAATACTACAACTGAGCTAACTATAGGCAAATGCTTTGGAGACTTTTTAAACCATATTAATATGTGGTGTTAGGCTATCCCCAAGGACACTTTAGTATGTTATTCCAAAGTATTTCAAATGGAAATGGGGTTTCCATATTCCTAAACTTAAAACATACTCTAAATACTCATCAGTGGGTTTACTTTTCCTTTTATCTTTCCACCCACTACCCCCCTTTATGATTCTACCTCCCTCATAGGAAGGTTGTGTCAATTCACACAAATTATGTAAACGCTTGAGGACTGACAAAAAGAAACTATAGAAACTGAAAACGCAAAATAAATGAATGTGGAAATTAAGTTAGTAATAAAAATCTATTTCCTTACATTACCATTTTACCAGCTAAGATTTGAACCTGACCTTTCAGTAATATTTATATGCCTTTTCTGTTTTCCCCTGACCACACCAAAGCAATTTTCATAACAGAATTCTTGAGAATCATTTTATCCCTTAAAGCTCAGGCTGAACATAAGACTTATGGGAATGAAAATTTGGTTTAATTGTGACCTATCATCAACTTAAAGAGGAGAAATTCAATCACAGTTACAAAAAGAAGATCTATGAAGCTTTTCTCTGTATATATCGTACATTATTAGTCAAAATCAACAAATTAGATACAACCCCTCAGACAGCATTCCCTTTTATTGACATAGCCAAGATTTTCCAGGACAACAGTTGCAACTAGACTTTCATGAATGTTCACTTCCTAAAATGACAGTGATTGGCTTTCGTATCAAATTTCATCAGTTCTAAGGTATCACTGGTGTTGTGACATAGCTCTCTATATAAAAGCTGGTAATGAGAAAAGTGTTTATTGGAATTAACTAAATACAGTATTTCTATCCTTTACTAGTTTGCTTTATATCATTAACAAATGCCTAACAGATTAACTATCTGTGGGCCTTTAATAATCTAATATGTTCTCAAGCATAATTCCTATTTCTAGAGATATCTCTCAAAACTCAAATTACCAGAGAAAGCACACTGCTTTGGTTTTTAATAAAAGGTACTGTACTGGAATCCTTGATTCCGTATAATTAAATACTGTAATAATTTGGATACAAGGTTATATTTAAAGAATAACTCTGAATGTTTGTGAATAAAATCCACTTCCAGAAAACGTTGATTTGAATTTCGTCAGTTTGTCTGTTTGTTTATTTACTTGATTAGAACCCTGGCCATAATGATTTTGGTCTTTATCAGCAGTAGAAACAATAGTAGAATCCCATACCTGGGTTAATGTCCTAATGCTGCAAAGACATTAATTGATTATACAACTTCTTATCTTAGTTGTATGCCTCAAATGAGTGGCTCGGATTTCTTGTTCTCATAAATCCTTCATGAAATTTAAATTTTGTCAATAGTTTAAAACTGCCCATGTTAAATATTATGTGGGCTATCAGTAGCTCATTTTATTCCTTATTAATCAATGGTGCATTCAAAAATATACACTAACAATTACTCTTGGGAATAGCTTTTGCATGGTTTAAGATGGAATCTCTTCCAAAATTGACTTTTGGATAGAGCACAAGCCCTATCAAAGTCTCACTAAGGTCTTGGCAAATACTGACAATGTTATCCTAAAATATATATAGAAATATTTTTTAAAAAGATCCAGAATAGCCAAAACAATTTTGATAAAAGAAAATATAAGTTAAAGGACTTAAATTTCCCCAATTCGAAAAATATTGTAAAGCTATATAAATCAATACACTGTGGTAAAAACATAAGGATCAACATACAGATCAAAACAAGAATATAAGCGTTTCAAAAATAAACTCTCACATTTATGATCAATTTACTTTTAACAAAAGTGCTATGGCCTTTCATGAGAAAAGTATGATCTTTTCAACAAATGGTGCTGACAGACGATTAGATATGTACGTGCAGAGAGGTGAATTTAGACTCTTACCTCGTACCCTATACAAAACTAATTAATCATAGACTTAAACACAAACACTGAAATTAGGGACATTATGGAATAAAACAAAGGAGAAAGTCCTTGAGACTTTAGATTGGATATGGAGTTCTTAGATACTGCATCAAATACATGTTTGATAAAAGGGGGAAAAAAGGATGAACTTAATTTTATCAAAAATTGTAAAAAGTCTTTAAAAGACCCCATTAAGAAAGTGAACTGAAAGAAAGCATTAGCAAATCACATGCCCGATGAAGGATTTACATGCAGAGCATATACAAACTGTTAAAATCGAATTAAAAAGTGGACAATAGAATGGAGTGTGATGGCTACATTAATGGCTATGAACTAGCAAATGAAAAAATGCTCAACATCATTAAACACTAAGGAACAGAAATTAAAATCACAGGGAAGTACCACTTCACATTCACAAAAATAATTATAAGTAAATGGAGACAACAACAGGCATTATGAGGATATAGAGAAACTGGAACCCTCAAATACTGCCACTAGGAATGTAAAATGGTATAGTAACGTCAAAAAAGGTTTGTCAGTTTCTGAAACTGACAATATTAAATATAAATTGAGCTAGTAATTACAATCCTAGGTATCTACCCAAGAGAAATGAAAACACATCTCTACATAAAGACTTATACACAAATGTCAATAGTAGCATATAATACCCCCAAAGTAGAAACAGTCCATGTGTCCAATAACCAATGAATGAATGGACAAAATGTGGTCTATCCAGATGATGGAATACTATTCAAGGAAAAGAAATTCCTAATACAGGCCACAACGTGGACAAACCTCTAAAACATATGCTAAATAAAAGAAAATAGACACAAAAGACCAAATTCTATACACTTGCATTTTTATGAAAGGCAAATCTACAGAGACAGAAAGTAGATTAATGGTTGCCTGGGGTTAGGAAAGTGACTGCAAATGGGTCTGAGGGACTCCCTGAGTTGAGGGAAATGTTCTTAAACTAAATTGTGCTGATGGTTGCATAATTCTGCATACGTACTAACACTGCTGAAGTGTACTCTTAATATGGGTAAATTTTAACAGTATGTAAATCATACTTCAAAAAAGATGTTAGAAAAAAGTATTCACCATATCTTTTATAATTTGCTAATTTTTTTTTTTTTTTTGCAGTTTTTGTCCAGAGCTGGGTTTGAACCTGCCACCTTCGGCCTATATGGGACCAGTGCCCTACTCCTTTGAGCCATAGGTGCCACCCTTGCTACATTTTAAATAATGATTTACACTAGAAAAATCAGCCTGATATATCCATGGATATATCTTATTAATGAGAAATAATTAAGTTGCACTTGGAAAAATTTGTATGTAGAAACTTTCATCTTAAGATATCCATTCAATACTTTTCAAAGCAATACTAAATAGAACCACCTATGTTGAACTGACAAAATTTTAATGGAAGCTAACATAGGGAAATTATCTATGTTAGTACACAGAATGTGGCACTACATAATTAAATTTGTAAAAACACAGTACCACAACAAATTACTCAAACTTCACACTGTGTTAATTATATTTATATACAAGTGATGTCACCATTTTAAAGTTCTGTTAGGGTCATAACCAGAGTCAACACAAAGATCCTAGAAATGTTAATTATATTAATACATAAGTTCTACTGTCAACAACTGAATTGCCTATCTGTAAATTTGGCAAACCAAAAGATTTGCCAGCAATATAATGATTTTAAAATAAATGTACTTATCACATTTCAGTAGCTACTCCATACATGTAAACCCAAATTATAATAGAGATAGACCAAATGCACTAACCTGATTGGCTGATTTAATTACTCATCTGTCCACTGCTGTTAGTGTGTTAATTTTTTTTTACTGTCAACTCTAAGGGATTTTATAGGGCACCTGATATCCAAATACTTGGAATGTGAATGAGTAGTTAAAACCCGCCATTATATTTCTACCATTTGAGATAATAATATCATTTAATTCTTATGCATCTCCTAGGTCATCTTAACCTAACCATGCAGCATTAGGATACAACTGTAACCACTTCTCACAAAGAATTTATATCTTCATCACCAATTTTCTAATATCACACAACATTGGGCCTCAACCTTTCTTTATCCACATCTGAACTTGACAGTATGGGAGGTCCCCTTCAATATGAAGGTAACTTTCTTCCTATATTTCTGTAAATTTTATTACAAGAACTATTATGAAACAGTTGGAGTAAGCGTCCTGCTATATTATCAATAAGATTGCATAAAATAAGTTAGCTCTATTTAATACTCCTAGATTCTAAAATGGGAAGATTTCACCTTTGATATTCATTTTCATCTAACAAGTAGGAAAACATTCATACTGGAATTAATGTTCCATTACATTATCTTCCAACTACTTCACATTTATACAGTGTTCATTAAAAATTTGAAAGCCATAAAATCCTTTCTGACTCAGTGACATCTGCATGGGTTCCTGGGAGGATGGTAAAAGGTAAGGTTTGGTGGATGCAAATTCAGCGTTTAAGGACTTTCAGTTTTGTCACTTTTAGTGCTACTAAATTGGCTGTCTCAAATTTTAGCTTTCATAAGAATTACCCTGGAGTCTATGAGTTCCTTAGATTTGAGGTTCAGTCTGGGATTTTGATTTTTAATGGAGAATATCCAATCACCTCTACCTCATCGAATCATTCCCCCTGCCCAGTGCCATGATTTTGATTTTGGTATCTACACACCACTCTTAAAGAAACAGAACTTCAAGGAGCATGATTATAGGGCTGATGGGGTAAGCGCTCTGCAGAAGTGGTCTTAGGTGAAGCCAGGTGGAGGCTCGAGGACTAAAAATAAATTGAGGGCAGAATATCCTTATGTCTATCCATTGCATGTGCTTATGAAGGAAAAAAGATATGTTTAGACCTCATTTTTTAAAATGGAAAGTAACAGGAAAGCTAAAGTACGTAATAATACTAAAATAGGCCTGGCCTCATTAGCTCCATCTCCTGATCATCTGAGTTAAGGTCTAAATAGTTAATAATTTATTAAAGATATATTCACATGAATTGTGAAATGAAATCAAATTTCTCTCATTGGAAAAGGCAAGTACTAAACTATCTCTAGTCCCCGAGGCCCTTCCCAATACTACCATGTAATAATTCTGTAAAAATATCTGGGTAGCATTGCATGGCTGAGCTCCCATTTTCTCACTTCTCTCAGTCTAGGCTTGGCAACAGAACATGGATGAGATGGGGACAGGATGATGTGCTTACTTTAGTTGCACCCTAAATGCACTCTGCATCGAATTACAGCTCTCACTTGGCTCAGGGAATCTTAAAACTTCCTTTCGGGAAACCCTCAAATCATAATTCAGCAGGGACTACTGGTTCTCCCTTTGTCCCATAAAATGTCAGGATTACTTCCCTAATATAATATACATTCCATCTATCAAGATTCTGAAATTCCCCTGATTATTCTTTATTTTGCAAATACAAAGACCTAAAACCATCTGGTGTAAAAATGTAATTGCAATTAAACAGAAACACTCAATTGTGCATGAACTCAATAAAAAACATACGCTATTCTAGTGCTGCATAAAAAATATTTTCAGACTCCTATAAAGAATTATTATTTGAAAAAGTATGATATGGGTGGCACCTGTGGCTCAAAGGAGCAGGGCACCGGCCCCAAATGCCGGAGGTGGCAGGTTCAAATCCAGCCCTGGCCAAAAAAACAAAAAGAAAAAGTATGATATATTCATAATTCAGTTAGTAAAACTCAGATAAATAAATACAAAATTACTCAATAAAATTTCTGCTCACACAATTGGTTCATGCCTGAATTTTCTCAGAAAACTAAGATATAGATTAATATGTGATTAAATAGTTCATTAACTTTTAATGTGCAAAGTCGCGTATTCTATCAGCATGATGGCTCTGTTTACCAGAATTCATTATGTGGCTTCCTTAAATAAGACCGGAGTATCTGTGGCTCCACTTTAAATACAGAAACATCTTCCACATGTTACTGTATTATCCATGCCATTCTAAATATTGAACGGGAGAACCACAGAATGGCTTTAAGAGATGTTCACTTAAGGATCAGTAATTTCATTAGTAGAGAGACCCCAAGTACTTAATAAATCAAAGAACTGTGATAAATGCTGGGAGAACAGTAAGTTGAGACAAACAGTTTCTTCAAGGTATCATAAATACCCCAAAGCAAGAAACGATTTCTTGTTTCTTGTTGTTCTCCAGGACTTCATCAGAACATATAGATGTGAGTAGTCCACAGTGATGATTACTTAGAGCTTTCTGAATGCTTCAGGGAAAGGCATTTACAAAAAAAAAATCTTTTATATGTATATTGCTATCTCTCTAATACTAATCCCTACAAGAAGAATTGCTGAAAAAAGGGAAAATCCATATAACATTTTAATAGCTACCATACAAAAGCCTCTCCCAATTTACTCTCCTACAATGTATAAACTTAAGTGTTCCCCAACAGACAACATCCATTGGATATTCTCAGTCTGCCTCATCTGTGCCAATCTTACGAACTAAAAATGATAATTGAGAAAATTTGCTTTTCCTAGCTTATGAATAGTTTTGAAAAAATTGCAAAGGCTTATTTGTTTTATTGTCTTTCTTGGCATGAATACTAAAAAGCTAACTTTATCACTGGATGATAAGATATAGACATACTTTTTAAATTTTCTTTACTCATAATACAAAATGTATTATTTTATAATTAACATTTGTCCTTTAAGAATACTAATATATAAACAGGTCTAGAATTAGAAATGTAAAAAGCCCCAAATCTAATAGAAAAATGAGTAAAAGATATGAATAGACAATCCATAGGAAATGAGAATAAAAGTGTAAAAGACGTCAACCTCACCAGCAACAATAAAAAAATGCAAATTAAAACTCCATTGAGACATTTTTTAGTTACTCCATTTCACAAAAATCAAAACTTTTTTTTTTTTTTCAAGACAGAATCTCACTTTATTGCCCTTGTTGAAGTGCCCCGTGACTTCAGAGCTAACAGCAACCTCAACCTCTTGGGCTCAAGTGATCCTCTTTCCTCAGCCTCCCAACTAGCTGGGACTACAGGTCTCCACCACAACACCAGGCTATTTTTAGAGATGGGGTCTCACTCTTGCTCAGGCTGGTCTTGAACCTGTGAGCTCAGGCGGTCCACCCACTTTGGCTTCCCATAGCGAAAAATCAAAACTTTTAATAATACTCATACTAGTAATAGGACAAGGGAAAGACAGATTCTTATGCTATCTTGGCCCGAGAATATAAATTGTACAATAACCATGGGATCCAATAAGGCAATATCTCCCCAGATTACCACCATTCATCCCCTTTGACACAGATATACATTGCACAGGAAAAACAATCTACGGAGTTCTATTTTAAGCACTGTTCATAGTAAGAAAATACTGGATTCAATCTAATGTCCATTAACACCAAACTGATTAAACAGATTATGGAACATAGTTGCAATCAGATAAAATAGAACTACTAGAAAAGAAAGTGTTCTTCACGTACTCATATGTGATAATCTCACATGTGTGTGTGTGTGTGTGAACAATGAGTTTAAAAAAAGATATAAACTTGTATACATGTATTTGTTTAGGCATCAGCTACCTCCGGATCAGACAACACTACACCAGAAACAGGTAAACCTGGTACCTCCAGGCAAGAACACTGAGTAATAAATGAGGAGTGGGTGTGAGAGGAAGACCTTTTGCAGACCTTTTTGGAGACTGTTTATAGTAAAGTTTGAGTGTTTATCATTTTGACAATGATTTTATTTTGGCCTCAGATTTGAATGGAATTTTAGCTGAGTATGTAATACAGGTTTCAAAGTGATTCTTCTTTCCAGGAACTCTGAAGCTACCTGATCCTCTGGCATCCAGTATTATTGAATTAATCCTCTAAGGTCAATCTGAATCTCATTCTGTTGTAGATAACCCCTTCTTTATTACATTTGTAGGCTTTCTCTTTCTCTTTAAATTTCTGATGCATTGCCATGATGTATCTAAATCTGAGTTTCTCTTTACTTATGCCATCTTGAGTTTGACGTTTGGTTCTTCAATCTGAAGGGTTGTATATTATCATTGGCAATTCAATTCTGATACCAAAAAAGGGAGTCTTTTAACCTCTACCTAACCAACCTTGTTTACACAAACCAGTTCAACTTGAATCATTTACTTAATACCCTACAAGTCACCTGGAAAAAAATATCAATGAGGCATGCACCACGTGAAATGGACATTGCTAGTAGCATCTCCCTTATGTCAGAACTGGCCACAATTATTCATTCCCACTGATTAACCTGCATGTTTACCAACATTCAGCCATATTTGTTTGCTTACATGTAGGCAGAACGTTCTGTAATTATACAATTAGTCAAAAGCCAAATAATAAATCTAGAGAAATATGAGTGAAGAACATATCTTTGTTTCTATGAAAACTTTGAAAAAATAAGACAGGCAAATTGCTAAAAAAAAAAAAAAAAATTGCTCATTTTATTTCAAACGAGACAATCGTAAAACAGATGAAAAATTTTAAAATCTAGGATTCCATACATAAACTGTTTTGTGTTTGTCTTAAATTTTAATTCCAAATATAAAATTTGTTCTAAAAATTGGTTTTGGTGTATGTCGAGTGAGGCTCACCTGGAACACCATTTTTCTGATCCACACTCAAAGTACTAAGTATCTGGCCTTACAGCAACAGCTCAGCAGATGGTAGGATATTAATTGCATGCATTTTCAAAATTCTATCTTTTAATCAATTAAAAAAGGAATAACTCCTATTAGAGAAATTTTGGATCAAGACTTGTAATTCCTGGCTCACTACTGTACTTTCATATTTTGTATTCATTTGTCTTGCATTCTGGGATAATTTCCAGGTTTGATCTTCTAGTTCACCAATTTACCTACTCATCTATTGAGTTTTTTATTGTAATGATCATATATTTAAAATTCTATTGTATCTAATCATTTTTGTAGGTAGCAGATTGTACCTATTTGCTTTTTCCATGAATATATATCTGCTACTATTCTTATGAGCAATGTAGTTTTGTTGAAGTGTTCTATTTACTCTATTAATTTTGTTGCTTCATGCATTAATTAACTGGACTTTGAGACTCTTTTGTGTGGTGTGATGTTGCTGGGTGTCAGTTCATCT
This sequence comes from Otolemur garnettii, assembly GCF_000181295.1. Classification (NCBI taxonomy): domain Eukaryota; kingdom Metazoa; phylum Chordata; class Mammalia; order Primates; family Galagidae; genus Otolemur; species Otolemur garnettii. The sequence goes on from NW_003852398.1 coordinate 45,881,969, forward strand.
TTTTTGGCTTCTTGGCTCACCTATCTGTTGTAAGTTGCAATTATACCGTTTGGCATAATTGTATATAAGAAAAAGCAAATAGAAGTTGTTCAATATGTTTGAATGATTGAATGATTAGTATTAGTATATTTGTGTCTATTGGATCAAATATATGGCCTGCATAAGATTATTATTTAATATTAGACTAATTAGGGGAAACAGAAATAATAATAGCTCATCAAAGATCAATTGATAGATATACAATTACAGTTGGTGCATATAATAAATAGGAAAATGAGATCCAGAAAGGTTAGTCCAAAAGTTGTTGAGGAGCTCAGGCAACAGTAGGAAAAGCTGGTTCCTGAAAGAAGGGAAGGGAAGATACACTTAGTCATCTATGAGGTCAGACAATTAAGTTTGTGAACTCATCCTAGAAAAAGTGCTACATACTGGGGTGGCGCATGTGACTCAAGGAGTAGGGTGCTGGCCCCACATACTGGGGGTGGTGGGTTCAAGCCCGGCCCCAGCCAAAACTGCAAAAAAAAAAAAAAAAAAAAAAATGTGCTACGTACTTCATTGCTGAATAACACTATGGTGACCTTCGAGTGCTTTGAAGGGTGAACTAGACACTGGCATTAGAGCACAGCTTCCCAAGGGGAGCACCTCAAAGGTGGTCAAAGTGAGATTCAGCAATGAGCTAGGCACTGGCGTTGATGCACAGCTTCCCAAGGGGAGTCCTTTTGCGGGTGACCCTACTGATATTCAGTGATGAGGCATTTTCTAGGGCATGTCATGAACTTGATGTCAGACCGCATATTCTTCTCTATGCAACTGACAGTAGAAAGCTTTTACTGAGAAGAAAAAGAAATGGTGCAAACTAAAGGCAGATGATTTTATAAATAATTCGCCCTCTCTACATAAGGTTATCGTGATTCTTCATGTTAGATCTACAGGATCACAGATTTCTAGAGATGCAGAGGAATAAGAATGTGTTCATAGAACACACTTATAAGTCACTTATTCCAGACAGACCAAGCTCCCCATACTGTAGCAGGCAAGAGTTTTGAGGTCTGTCTTCTGCAGACATTGGGATCAGTTTCTCTATTGCATCTTCTGGTCTAGTCACAGGAATTTGTTTTCTTTCTTTTCTTTTATTTCTTTTTCTTTTGTTTTTACTTTTTTTTCTATTTTTTTCTTCTACTTTCATACTTCCATTAGGTGTCTTTCCTCTACCGACAACACTTGTCTGGCCTTTTCTACCCAAGCTTTAAAACTCACTTTGGGAAATCTTGCCCAATTCTCCTCGTGGATTTTACCTGGGGCATAACATGACAATCATGTTGATCTGTCACTGTCTCATGTTTACTTGAGACATTCTACTTATATATCATATCCTTCTCCTTAATCTGTGAGCCCCTAAAAGCTAACCAGTCTAGACCCTAAGAGGACTTGGAATATATTAAATAGCCATTAGAGTTTTAAATTCTGTCATCTAATTTTTAAATTAAGTTATCTATTTTTCTCATTTTATTTATGGTCATCAAAGACTATAGACAAGGGACCAATTAATCATCAGGGAATAAGCCATCTACAAAGTTCAGATAACAACTCTCTCTCTCCTAATCCCACCAACTCATGAGGGAAAAGGTCTGGCATGGTAGAGGCTGGAGTAACAAACCCACCCTTTTTGGCTATTTGCTTAACTTTTTTATTGAAAGTTTGACTGCTATACTGTATTACTGGCAACTTCAGTTTTCCTCAATAACAAAGACTTCCCAGTTCAGAACCTATACACATGTGGCCTATAGGAAAAGTGAGGAAAAGTCCAACATGGTAAACGAAGCATGGGGTGGGGGGATGTTAATCTCTTATTCAGTCAATGAAAAACCTACTTATAATTCTAACTTTGCTTCCTTAAGTATGGAGGGAAGGCATAGCTCATTTGGAAAATCTGACCAAAAGCCCACATTTCAACACAGTGAAATGCTTTATCCCCTATTGGTCCTACCACACCAGGAACTTTCTATATGCGATTATTTAACCCCCAGCCAAAAGCTAGTAGACAATGAAATTCCCACAAAATGTTTTCCCCAGTGAAATGTGTTCTGCAGAAAACATTTTTAAAAAACTTTTCACGTAATTCCCCATGCCAATTTTTCCCCTCATGCCTAAAAATGTCTATATTTAAGTATTTATCACTATGAGCCCTTTCCAGCAACTTACATCATTTGAATATGGGAGCAAAGAGGAGGCATAAGCAATCTCTAGTTATATTTTGTTTGGATTTTTAACTATTTTTTAAACAGTTCCTGGTTTGGGGTAGCTTTCATGGTAGGGATATTTTCCGCCGTGGGGCTTAGGTCCAAATGAGCAGGTAGCCTCCATACACAGTTCTTGTGGATTTCCTGATTGGCTCTCTATGAACAGAAAAATGAAAACACAAATCACAGGACATTTTCAACATTTTGTGAGTTTTGCCTTAAACCAGTAAGAAAAGCCAAGGTGGTGACTGCTGCACAACAAAGCAAACGTACTTAATGCCACTGACCTGTACATCTAAAAATGGCTAGAATGGTGAATTTGATGTTATGTGTATTGACCATACACACACACACACACACATACACAGAGTAAAGGACAACATATAAGAGGTAACCATAAAGTCCAAATCCTGGGTCATGACAATGGGAGAAAAGTCAAATGATGACCTACACTGATGGACCAAATGACTTTTACTTTCTAGTCACAAGGCTCTCCACCCTTTCTACCTTCCTCCCTGAGGTGGGGCGAGAAATAAAGAAACTGTCAAATAAAATGTAAATCTTAGAAAGAAAATGTCAAATGACCTTTGAATACTGACTGCATTCTACCGTCATCCCTTAGTCAACAGCTCACAGTATCTCAGCTCACAGCCCCTCCGAGACCTTTCTCGAGAGCAGTGAACAAGTTTCTGCTAAGGCTGTTAAGATGCTTCAATTCTAAACTGTCAGAGTGTAACTTCCTTGAGAAGTGTTCTGACAGCTTTGGAATAGGACATGCAAAAAACTGTAAGATAATAAATAAATAAATGAGGAACTTGGGTGGGGAGGGGGCAAACCAAAGTTCAGAGAGACTTAGCGGTGAGCAGATTGGCTGCGTTTCAATCTCCTAAAAGACACCAAGTGGTGGTCTTATTTCAGGAAACCCTAGAGTATAGGAAGAAGTTGGGCCATTAGGAAGTTACAAGGAGGCAGAGCTTCAAATAGTTTCCAAAGTCACTTATAACCATCTGGAAGGAAAAGGCCATTTATCCATGCACTTAGACTTCCGATTCACTGACTGCCCTGGAGATGTTCCACTGGAGGCGAACGGTGCAGACACCTGGGTGGTGCCGTCTCAATTCAGAAGGAGCCCGCTGCAGCGGGAGGCGGTGCATGCAAATGAGCCTGCTCCCCGGGCCCGGAGAGGAGCCGCTAGGGAAGATGGAGATGGGGGAAGATGAGAGCAGGAGGAGGAGAGCTGGGGAAGAAAGGCGCTTACCAGGCCACCGCCACAGGTGCTAAAAGAGGCCAGCGAGCCGGGGTGCCGCAGCACAGCTCCGGTGTAGAAGCAGCCTGCGTCTGGCGGCGCCGGAGGGCGCGGGGTGGACGCTGCCCCCGTGGGGCGGGGGCCAGGACTTGGCCGCTGTTCCACTGCGAAGCGGGGCGCCAGGAAGCGGCCGTCCCTCCGGAGCAGCAGGTATAAGTCCCGGGAGAAGGCCGGGATCCGCAGTAACACCTCGTCGCCATCCGGCTCCGCGGGCTGGGCCGGGGGCGGGGACGGGGGCGGCTGGGGGGGAGGCAGCGGCTGCCACGAGGCTGGGGCGCCCGGGGACAGGGCGGCAGCCCCGCTGGATCCCCGCGGCAGCTCCTGCGACTCGAGCTCCTCGTCCTCCTCACCTCCCGGCGGCGGCGGGGGCCAGAGCCGGGACCCAGACTGGCCTTCCACGGCTTCCTCCAGAGGCGCCTGGGCCACCGAGCGCACCTCGCGTGAGCTGCCGGCCGCCTGCACCCGGGGGCCTCCGCCGCCCTCTGCGCCGCGCACCCAGCCCGGGTCTGCGCTGCCCCCGCTGCCGCCGGCCGAGTCCAGCGGCTCCCGGCGCCAGAGTGCAGGAAACACGACTTCCCATTCCTCGAGGTCGGAGGCGAGCTGCAGCCCTGCTGGCGGGGCAGACAGAGAAGTGCGGAGCTTAAAGAGCAGCGGTTCCACTAGCACAAGCATTTCCAGACTCACAGTCCGTGAAGCTACAAGGCGCTCGCGTGCAAGCAATGGAGACCACCCGTCTAGCTCTGCAAGCCCCGAAGCCTTGTGATCAGATTACAGACTCCAGCATTTTCAAAGTAAAAGTATGATTATACTGGGAAGGAAAGGGAGAGTCAAAGTTGGGTGGCGGCAGTTAGTTGTTTTAAAGAAAACCGGTGCATAGTCTCTAACACATTCAAGCGAATTCTAAAGTATATGGCAGAGAAAAGCATTGCTATTAATTTGCGAACCTCCTAATTTTCCCCTAGGTGCCTAAACGTACCTTTGCAAATATTACTACTCTAATTAGAAGGAAACCCCGCATCGTTTCACAGATAAATTAAAATGAGCCGAGGAGAAATGTGCTTCGCTTAGGGGCTTGACCCCCTCATCCGAACCCCGCATGCCCATTTTTCTTGCTGGCCACTGATCCCCGCCCGACACGCACCGGTTGCACCAGCCCTGCCTACCCATGCTTTCGTCTCCTCTGGGGAAGTTGGAAAGGAAAGTGGAAAGTCACTGAAGAACTTACCTGAAACGATGCCATTCGACAGGAACCCCAGCTGGTAAAGGAGGCAACAGCAGCAGACGGGAGTCAGGCGCATCTCGCGGTTCTTCCCCATACTGCGCTCCCGCGGCGGCGGCTTCGGGCCCCGCGCGCCTCCTGCGCGATCCACTGCGGGGCAGCCGCTCCCCGGAGCGCTAGGAGGCCGGGCGGCGAATTTGCCCAGGCCCTTTGTCTGCCGGGGGCGGGGGGGGGGGGTGCCGAGGGGGAGGTAGGCTGGGTGACTCCGGGAGCACGGGCGGGGGTGGGGTGAGGGAGGAGCGGGGAAGGCAGCGCCACGGCCCCGCAGCGCTCTGGCTCCCTGGCGAATTAGGTGATGAGTCTATTTTCTGTATTCTGGACGTTGCAGGAGTTTCCGAGGCCGAGCGGTCTGGAGCCGGAGCCCCACAGGACAGACCCAGAGCCGGGAGGTGCAGGGCGGGCGGTGCTGCCTCGGGACCGGCGGAGGACTGCCAGGCGCGGGCAGGAGTGCCGCGGTGTCCGAGCGGAGGCTCGCCGCCTGCACCCTCGCGGAACTGGCGGAGGCTGGTTGTCACAGTCCCAGCGACTTGTGCCAAGCTCCGCACACTCTACGGGTCGCAATGCTGAAGGCTCTAGCCCGCTAGGGCGCGGGAGAGAATGGGCAGGAGGTGGCAGAGAGGTGGGGGGGGGGGGACGCGACCTGTGATGAGGTACGGAGCAGAAGAGAATTAATCACATCCTACAAGAAAACGGGACCAGGGTGCCCGCCAAGCGTGACGTTGCGGCACAAAGGTCCCAGAACACCACACACGTGCTCAAAGGCGCGGTCGGGATAGGGTGGGGACCCAAATTTCCTTACCTGACTACTGATTGGCCAGTGTGAAGGGGCCGATTTACATCCTGCCCGCCCCTCCCCCGGCCACCGAGGTGTGTGCAGGTAGAAGGACCTCCTCCTCCTCCTCCCACCCCCTCCTCCTGCCTCGCGCTCTGTCCAGTTTTCCCCGTTCCCCCCATCGCACATCACACAAAGCGAAACAGTACAGACTTGTACACCAAGCTGCAGACTCCCTTACTGAAGGCCTTTGATTTGTCATCTCATATTTGTCTCTCGGAATTCTCTAAGCCTGGAGATAATGTAATTCGTCATGGACTGTGCTTCAAAGGTCCCCAGGACAGTAGACACCCTTCCGTTTCAAAGCCCCTTAGCCTCCCTTATCTTTCCGGCTCCCCATTCATCAATACTATCAGTGTCTGTGTCTGTCCCTCTCTCTCTCTCTCTGTCTCATCCCCACACACTCTCTCCCAAGGCCAGTAAGCTTAAGGATATCAACATTACATACTGTGTTCTAAACATCTCAGAATAGGTGAGATTATTTTGCCTTTTGTAAATTTTTATTCTTGTTATTTCTATCCTCTTGGGGGCAATTCAACCGCTGATATTCTTATTCCTTTGTTGCAGCTCTCCTCATGATACCTGGGCCCCCTTCCGAACCTCTTACTCACATCAGCCTTTCGCATCAGACCGAAGGATGATTGAGCTCAATTTGCCATTTGCATTCTCTGGACTAGGCCAGACACCTAGAAACAAAAGTTAATGCAAATCGGTTGTCTTTTTTTTTTTTTAACGCCAACACTAAGGTTGCTTTCCCACATCCTTTCCCCCCCTCTACCTTCAGTTCCTGTGTCAAAGGTGACTACTATGCCTTTAAGGGAGGCCGACTATCCTATTTCAAAGGAAAGTCATTGTTTGAATAGGCTCCCAGAGTCTTAGAATACTTTCTTGGAATTGTCCAGAGTTTAAAAACAAACACAAAGACACTCTAGGTAAATGTATCAAGAGTGTTCTGTCTCCAAATCTTGTTTTGTCTCTAAAACTGGAGTCATTAAGGTGTGAGTTTCCAGATGCTCAATAAATATCTGGGTTTCTTAGAAACCTACCGGCATCTTTTCATGCGACTCTGTATCAACTTAAAACTAGGCAAAAAGTCAGAGGCAGTTTATTTTTCAAAAGGGTAGCAAGCTATTCAGATTGAAAGCTAATTATGAAGTCTTAAATATGTTTCTCATACATATTTTAATAACAAGAAGTCAGAGTTTAACTTTAGAGAATGTATATTAAATTGTATGTATTTATTAGAACACATTTCTGAATTCTTAAAACGAAATGAGCTGTATGGATTAAGTTAAATTTATTAAAAGCCCAGATTGCCAATGTAATTTCTCATCCTTTTCTTTTTCTCCTACTAATATGCAATCCCTACTGATACCTCATAATAAAAATTAGTATTAATTGTTACAGAAAGTTTTGTCTAATTCCCAGATAGCTCTAATCTCTCTCCTGTTTGAAATACTGTTCTAATTCATTCCTATATTTTCAATGGTTTTTACAAAACATTTGGTTGTAAGGATTATGTCCTTATTTTTCCTATTAGACTATCAAATTTTTGGAAAGGATAGGTGATTTCTTTTATATATCTATTTATATATCCTGACTATTTCAATGATTTACACTGAATAGGTGCAGAAATCCTTAGAAATCCTTACACTAAATGGTGCAGAAATTCTCCATGTTTCTTTAAAATGTGATGGAAACTGATTTATCCATGATGTTTTATTCCAATTCTAATTTGTGGACCTAGAGTTACAACAATAGCTCTGCTGGTGATCCCCCACAATCAGCATGATTTATCTGGCCTACCAAGAGAATAAGCCTAAGAGGGAAATGATCTGTGGGAATTTTTCTGTGCTCTTAACTAGGAGAGATATGGAAATAAAAGGGAGAGCATCCGTTAAAGTGAATTTGAGTATGTTTTTATGTGAAAAAAAAGGCCTCCACTGACTTGGAACTGATTAAATTGTGTGTAGTGAAATAGAGAAGAAAAGTCAGGACTGTGGCATGTATGTGCATTACCAACCTTAGCGGAAAGGAAGGAGCAGCTGGGAAAAATATGTTGGTAAGACAGTTCACTACGTATGTCACCAGATGGTAGCTAGTGTCAACCAAGCCTGGCTTTTGTGTTCTCAGAGCAAGGACCAAAGGGGAAGAAGTAAACGACTAAGCATCAGAGTAAATGGAACCAGCTGTTCTTCTACACAAGGTGTTCATGTGTTGCATTTTATAACCCCAGCTTCTCTCTGTAGAAAGTTGATTTTTTTTTTTTTTTTGAGACGGAGCCTCAAGCTATCCCCCTGGGTAGAGTGCCATGGCATCACACTCACAGCAACCTCCAACTCCTGGGCTCAAGCGAGTCTCCTGCCTCAGCCTCCCAAGTAGCTGGGACTACAGGCATCCGCCACAACGCCTGGCCATTTTTTGGTTGCAGCCGTCATTGTTGTTTGGCGGACCCGGGCTGGGGATTCGAACCTGCCACCTTAGGTGTATGTGGCTGGCGCCCTGGCCAATTGAGCCACAGGCGCCGAGCCTAGAAAGTTGATTTTGATGCCTTCAACCTTTCTTTATTCTCTTCATTCATTGGTACAAGGCCTGCCACAACTTAAAGCTGAGTTTTAATCCTCTCCTGATTCCAAAGATTCTTAATACCTTGAGAAAATACAAAGAACCTTTTCACTAAGTTGCATGAAGTTACTGACTCCCAGTAGAACTCACATCTAAATCAAGATCAAGGTTTAAGCTCGTTCTGGCCATGAAGGAATAACGGGGGTGGAGGGTGGGGGACATGTAAAACAACGGTGTCCAGATCTTGGACAACTGGCACCGTATAATTTTGACCTATAAAAGTTGCAATGACGTGATCACTACAATTTCCTCGGTTGACTACCTGGAGGCAGCTTCAGTCCTTAGCTCAGGGAAGGGAAATCCAAACAGAGGATAGCTCAGTTGAGAAGACAGAACAAAGTGACTAGAATTGACAGGGCCGAGTATCAGAGTTATCTATTGCTGTATAACAATCTTAGCAATGTTAAGCAAGAAATATTTGTCAACCCATAGATTCTGAGAGTTAGCACTTCAGAGTGAACCAGCTGGGTAATTAGGAATCAGGGTCTTTCACAAGATAGCAGTCAGACATTTGGACAATGTGACAGTTTCAGAAGAAGACTTAAGTGGAGGGAGTTCTGTTTTCAAACTCACATGGCTGTTGGCAGAAAGCTTAGCAACCTGCTACATAGACCTTTCCGCAGGGCTACTCACTGCATCTGTTCCCCCAGAGCAAAAGTTGCAAGAGAGAGATGACCCCAGCTAGAAGGCTTTTGATAATGTAATGTTAATCTTGAAAGTAACATGCTGTCATTCTGCCATATTCTCTCCATACAAAGCAAGTCACTAAGTTCATCCCACATTCAAGGGGAGAAGTATCAAGGAATTTGTGGGAGTATTTTAAAAACCATTACTGTCTGCCATTGGCCATAAGTTACGAGGGGACTTTTAAAAAGTTCCTTAAAAAGTAGAATGAAAGGATATAAAATATACAACTTTATTTCTCAACAAAAGCCCCATCAAATTTACAAAAGTTGTGATTATATCAGCCATTCAGTCCATCCCTACAGAACTTAGGATCCTCAGAATTTAATCATGCCAATGTAGTCTTTTTTACACTATTAATTGAAGGAATAAAGTGGGTGCCTTTTAATGACTGGGAAACAAAAGGAGCCACATCATGGTTGTAAAGTCAATACCTAACGATTTTCCATTAAAACTTTCTCAAAACTGTCCTTGTCTAATGAGAGGAATGGGTAGGACAGTTGTCATGATGAGGAAGGACTTTAGGGGTAAAATTTTCCCAGACATTTTTCTGCTGAAGTTTGGCTAACTTCTCAAAATATTGTTCTTTTGCCCTCTAGAAAGTCAACATGTAAAACTCCTCCAGCATCTCAAAACGCTGTTGCCATGACCTCTGCTCTTGAGCGGGTCTGCTTTTATTTTGACAGAACCACTATCACCGCTTTGTAGCCATTGCTTTAATTGTGCTTTGTCTTCAGGATCATACCAGTAAAGGAATGTTTTACCTCCTGTTACAATGCTTCAAAGAGATGCTTCAGGATTTTGATCCTACTTGTTTAAAATTTTGTTGAAAGCTCTGGGGTTTTTTTGGGTTTTTTTTTTTTTTGTAGTTTTTGGCCTGGACTGGGTTTGAACCCACTACCTCCGGTACATGGGGCCAGCGCCCTACTCCTGTGAGCTACAGGCACCACTCCAAAAGCTCTGCTTTTATCTGCAGCTGGGTGAAAGAGTTTTCACACCTACTGGGTGGAAAATTTACTCAACTTTAATTGTTTTTTTTTGGTCAGAATTGTGTAAGCCAAACCAGTTGAGATATTTATGGGGTTAAGCATTGCCTGTTATTTCTCCTATTAATAATCAGTCTTCTCCAACTAGGGCACAAAGAAGAATGTTTCCCTCACAAATTGAGGTGGATGGTCTGCTTTTCCAGGCTTTATCTTCAACATTGTTTCATCACCTCTTAATCCAAGTTATTCATTTGTATACTGAGGATTTCTCGTAGGCATTGTCCCCCTAAACTTTTTTGTAAAGCATCAATGATTTTATCATTTTTCCACCCAAGCTTCACAATAAATTTTATATTTATTCTTGCTTCAATTTTGGCAGAATTCATGTTGTCTTGACAGGAGCTTTTTTCAAACTGACATCTTATCTTTCTTAGTGTCTCAAAGTAGATCCTCTTCAGACATGATATGATGAGTTAGTACAAGTTTACTTTAATACAAAAATTTTGAATACATGCATTTTTTTATTATACTCATTCTCCGTGAAATTTTTGAAGACCTCTCATATTTATATTCCCTCCACATGTAAAATATACTAATTCTCGCCCAAGGCCCTCAAAAGGCTCAACCTATTAACGTATCAGTTTAAAGTCCAGAATCTTCTCATCTAAACCACTTTCAGGTATGTATGAAGGTTGTAGTGCTGTTATTTAAGAACTGCTCCTTGAATTCAGACATTCCCCCTCTGTAGACCTGTGAAATTAAAGGAACACTTTACTCATCTTCCATACACCCAGGATACGTGGTAGGACAGGTATGAGATAATTTCTGTAGACATGTTTTGTTTGTTTGTTTGTTTGTTTTTAAATGAGGAAATGGGGAGGCACAAAGGAGTCACATGTCATTACACAAATCTATATGCAATAATATTTTATAGAAATACACACACCCACATACAAATTGGTGAAAATTTAAGTAGGGCCTGTAGTTTACTTAATATTACGTCAACGTCTATTTCCTACTTCTGATAAATGTATTAGGATTATATGTACATAAATGTTATTGTTGGTGGAAAAAAGGTTTAGGACACAAGGAGAATATCTGCATTGTATTTGCAAATTTTTAAGTCTAAGATTATTTTGAAAACCTAAAGTAGAGCTTTTTCAGTGCACTTTTGGCTTTCACTAAAACTCTTCTCAATGCCTGCTGCCCAGTTCACCAGTTGTAGTGAAACCTACTTCAAGTGATACACATGTGTATTAGTTTTCTATTTTTACATGAAAAAATACTCCAAAATTTAGCATCTTAAAACAACAAACATTTATCCTCTTACACAGTCTCTTAATGTTAGGAATCCAAAAAGGACTTACTCGGATAGTTCTGGTTCAAGGCCAGAGCTAGCTATAGGATGTTGTAACTGAAGATGACGGAGCCTTCGAGATGTTGGCTTCGTCCAGAGCAGAGGTCCAAGAGGGAACAAGAGCATGTGCCCAATAGGTAAGCCACAGTATTTTGTAATAACATCACTCCTGCCATACTCTATTTGCTAGATGTGTTTCACTAAATTCAATTCATCCTCTAGGGGAAAAGAATTAAATGTCACCATTTTATGGGGATAATATCAAAGAATTGTGGACGTAATCTGCACACTGCCACAGAGAGAGATAGAAAGAATTCTGGATATTTTCTGGAAGAACTTTGAAGTTATTGCCTGTGTTCTGATTTGTATATGCATATGGAGAAAATACATATGCACAGTCTGGGGTAAGGGGACAGAGAAAACATTAAACTAAACAATACCTTTAATTGTGATCTGTTCCCACTGCTAAAATAGAAGGATAGCATAATACAGGGGCCATTAGATAGTGTTTTTAGAAAAACATCTGCTCAGTAGTGGGATTAACTTAGCCTTATAATTATGGTTCATGTGTGCTGATCTCAACAAGAATTAAAAGTAAGTCTCAAAATAATCCATCTGTTTCCAAGTAACTTAATTGCCTACTAAAACAAAGTCCTTTGTATTGAAAGGAATAATAATATTTTAAAATATAGCAGCAATGTAAAATTCTCATTCTCTGGTACCCAATAAAATAACTCAGGCATGCAAAGAAAAGAAAAATACAACTCATAACAAGGGGAGAAAAAAAGTCACTTAGCAAAAACTAAATTAGACGTGACAGAAGGAATAAAATGAGCCAACAAAGACATTAAACAGCTATTATGGATATGTTGCAAATGAATAAAAAGGTACAAGAAAGCATAAGTCTGAAGAAGAGTGAAATAAATACCCAAATTATAGAAATTAAAATATAATATTTTAAGGGAAAAACATACTGGTGGCATTGACAGTAGATTAGACACTGCAGAAAAAAAGGATGAGTGAACTTGAAGACATAGCAGTGGAAACTATTCCCAGCAAACCACAGAAAGCAAAAGCGTGAAGAACTTGACTTGAGTGTTGGAGTAATAATAAGATATCTAACAGTAAGATATCTAATATATGAATAATTGAAGCTCTAATAGAAGATAAGCCATGGTGGTGGGAAGAGAAACTATTGGAGAAAATAATAGCTAAAAATTGTGCTAATTTGCAAAAACTGTAAAGTATATATGCAAGCATAAAATATCTAATAAAAACTGTGCCAAGGAATACCTTAGTCAGACCACTAAAATCAAAAGATAGAGTATTTTAAAAGCAGACAGTGGAAAAAGACCTATTGCATAGACAAAGTTAATGATGATAGTGAACTTCTCATGAAAACCTATGTGACGAAGACAACATGTACAGTCATCTGCCTTAATAGAACGTGTTTCTCAACAATGGAATATGTACACCCATAAGATTATACTCATAAGTTTACAGTACTGATTTTTACTATATATTTTCTATACAAAGCATTAGATACATAAATATGATATGACAGTTGCCGATAGTGTTCAGCACAGTAACATGTTGTAGAAGTTTGTAGCCAAAGACTAATAGGCTATACCATATAGCCTGGGTGAATAGGAGATTGTATCTTCCAGGTTTGTGTAAGTATGCTCTATGATACTCACACTGGATGAAATCACCTAACAACACATTTCTTAGAATGTATCCCCTTGCTAAGCAACACATGACTGTAAGTAGATATTCTAGATAAAATCCTTTAGCAGATTTACATTTTATAAATATTCTCTCCTAGTGTGTGGCTAGTTGTAACTTTTATTTAGTAAAAACATTTATTTGAGGAAAAGAAGTTTTTAATTTTGATGAAGTACAACTTTTTGATTCATTCTTTTTAGGTTTTTTGGTTTCCTAGTTAAGAAATTTTTGCCTAAGGCTAAATTCTCCTACATTTCTTTTCTAAGCCTAATTTTTGTCGTTGTTGTTATTGTTGTTGTTGTTGAAACAGAGTCCCAGCCTATGCCCTGAGCAGAGTGCAATGGCATCATAGCTCACTGTGACCTCAGACATGGGCTGTGGGCATCCAGCTGCCTCAGCGGCTGGAAGCCCATGGGATTACAGGCGCTCACTGTGGCACCCGGCTGGGTTTTTCCATTTTTTTCATGAGTCAGGGTCTCACTCTAGCTCAGGTGAGTCTTGAACACCTGAACTCAAGCAATTCTCCCTCCTCAGCCTCCCAGAGTGCTGAGATTATAGGCATGAGCCACCGTGCCAGGCTAGGCCTAACATTTTTACTCTTACTTTTATGTCTACAATCCATTTTGACTTAATTTTGATAAATGGAATAAAATAGGGTCAAGGCTCATATTTTTGTGTATAGATATCCAATATTATTAATAACTAAGGAAACTTACGTTAAATGCAAATTAAACCCACAGGGACAACACTATACACTCATTAGAATGGATAAAATAAAACTTATTTACTGCACCAAATGATTGGTAGGATGTGGAACATTGAAACTGAGGCGCTGCTTGTGTGAATGAAAAAAGATACACAACCACCTTAGAAAACAGTCTGATGTGATCACCATGTATTTACCAAAGAAAGATGAATATCTGTATATAAAAAGACTTCTACATGAATTTTCATGCCAACCTTATTTATAATAGCTCCAAACTTGAAACAACCTATATTTCTGTCGACCAAGGGTAGTATATTCTTTTAGTGGGTTATCACTTGGCAATAAAAGGAAACAAATACTGAGGCATGCAACAACATAGGTGAATAGCAAAAGCATCATCTTAGTGAAAGAAACTTACATTTATATGAAAGTTTAGAAAAGACACAATTAAAGTGACAGAGAATAGTTCAGTGTCAGGAGCACAGGGGAGAAACAGGTATGAGGGAACCTTCTTGAGTGCTGGAAATATTTTACACACCTGTGTATAATTTTCACAACTCATTCAAACTACATGCTTAACAATGGTGAAAGTTACTGTCTATAGATTGTATATCAATGAATCTATTTAAAGAATGACTTAAGCTGAATACTGACACTCCCAATGCTTCAATTCGAGCCATCTGTAAGCAGGTGCTTAAAAGGTAGGATACCTCCCCAGGATTCCACAGGTTGGTAAAGATCCACCATCATTACCCCAATGCTGAGACCCTGAACCAAGGCAGTCACCCTTAACTCAGCTATCTTTCTACCATCCACATCTAGTCATCAAGTCATGGCTTTTTTTTTTCTTTACCTCCTAAATTCATTGAGTCTCTCTAGTGCGTCTAGCACTAACCTGTTGCAATCTTCCCTCACTGGTCTCACTGGAACCACTATAACACCCAACCAGCCTATCTCCTGCTTCCATTCTATCTCTACCACAATCAAATTTTCCTCTGTAGCCAGAGTGTTCATCTAAGTTATAATGCTATCATCATTAAAATCCTCCAATGAGTTTTTTTTCTTTTTTTGAGCCAGAGCCTCAAGCTGTTGCCCTGGGTAGAGTGCTGTAGCATCACAGCTCACAGCAACCTCCAACTCCTGGGCTCAAGCACTTCTCTTGCCTCCACCTCCCAAGTAGCTGAGACTACAGGTGCCCGCCACAATGCTCAGCTATTTTTTGGCTGCAGCCATCAATGTTGTTTGGTGGGCCCGGCTGGATTCGAATCTGCCAGCTCAGGTATATGTGGCTGGCACCTTAGCCACTTGTGCCACAGGCACTGAGCCCTCCAATGAGTTTTTAATGCTTTTAGGATAAAATTCAAACTCTTTAACAAAACCTGAAGGCTTGTGTGATCCAAATCCTTTCATATCTTCAGTCCCATTATACTCTTCTGCTTTGGACTTCTCTAAATTCTTACAACACACACAATTATTTCGTTCTGCCTCAGGACTACACACACTATTCCCTCAGTCTGAAACATATCCCCTCCTATTCTGTACATTAGCCCCTAGTCAGTCTTAACATACCTTTCTTCTTCCCCTCGTGAAAACTCATATGCACCTGGTTAGGCCTCACTGCTTTATGCCCTCATAGCACCTGGTAGTTCTACTTACAGTCTTCTGGTATTTATTTGTAATTGTCAGTTCAATATCCAGCACCACCCAAGCCCTTCCCATCATCCCAACATTCTACTCCTTAGGAACAATCACTGTTAGTTTTGTGCCTTCTGGACTATTATAATACAAAAATGTATTGACAAATGTTAGCATAATACTATACAACAGACAAAATTTGAAACTATAAACATTCCCAGCCTCCCCTCTCTTTTGCATTCTAACGGACATCTAAATTCTCCCTATTTAGCATCTGGGCCAAGTAATTGGTCAACTGAATGGAAACTGGTCTTTCAAATTCTTATAGTGCAAAGTTCTATTTTCTTAGAGGACAATAGTAAACCTGGAAAGAAAAAGAGAAAGAAAGAAAGGTAATAGTCTGTGAAAGCTGAATTTTGAAGATTTTAGTCAACTTTTGGAAAAACTGAGAAGAAATGTTTCAGGGGGCAGCACCTTTGGCTCAAAGAAGTAGAGCACTGGTCCCATTTGCTGGAGGTGGTGGGTTCAAACCCAGCCCCTGCCAAAAACTTTAAAACAATGTTTCAATGTTTCAGGGACAACTTCTATGCTGTGATGAAATGAATTTGGAAAAACTGATAAATGAGGAATATCACAGCATTTTATTACATATTATATGTACTTTTCTGCATTTTAAACCACATAAAATGTATTCCTATTCCTTTTTGCAGGGGGGAGGCATGTGGAATATGGGTTCTATTTCTGACTTTCACACAAGACTGCCTCAGATTTGTTTGGGTCATACATAAAACTCAATAGAGGGTTTCTATGAGTGGATTAAAAAATCTCTAACCTTTGTTTAGTCTAGAGATTCCTTGGTGTATTGGTGAAGAAAAAATCCAAAAAGTAAGAGACTGAACTACAGGGAATTGATCCTGTGAAATTTATGTTCCCCAGAAGGCCTAGAAGCTACTCCTTTCTCCAAAGCTTGAGAAATAAGTTGATGAGAAGAATATCATCATATTTAAAAACACACGAGAGGCTGTTCTTCAAGGCTGCTAGTAATGATGTGGGATGCAGTTGAGATGGTCTTCCTGATGTCAAAGGGCCAGTTAGGATACTGGGTGACAGAGAGGCATTTGAAGTTATCAAGGAAAAGTAGACTGTGCTTACTGCCAAGGTAATCTAAATTATCTGACCCATAAAGATTTTGATAATTGCTAATATATCATAGGATTGTTAGAGGTGAAACACATAGGCAGCTTACTAGTTTCTATTTTATCTGAATTTAAAAGTATTAAAAATGAACTAGAACAAGCAAACAAAAATATCCAGTAGTTCTGATGACTCATCATAATAGAAGATAATGGTGTTCTTAGCAAATTCTGAGACTTGGCTCAAAAGTCCAAATAGTCCACAGCTCCTCTAATGAATAAAAGCCTGGATGCCCTGAGAGGCCCTAACAATAGCATCTATATAAGTGAAACTTCTTCCTTGCCTGCCAAAAGAGAACATAAGATTTCTTTGCTTTTCAGAATAGCATATGCTTAGATATTCTAGGCCTTATTGTCAGCTCTGAGCACGGAGGACCCAATATTTATAGTAATTTACATGTTGGACCAGGGTCTTATGAAGGTAATAAATGTATTTTGATTTGAGTCTGTTTATGATAGGCCCATACAAATTATCAATCCACACTTTGTTCTCAAGATGGTAATAACATATGTAATCTTAAATAGCACTGAAATACAACAGGAAAATATTTTCTGCATTCATTAGGCTGGGTAACAAACAATGTAAAATGACTCAAACACAATTGAAATTTATGTCACACTTCTGTAATGGTCTAGGCAGGTGTTCCTTGTACTTTAGGACCTAAGCTCCTTTCTCCTTAGGGCTCTTCACCTCCTGTAACCTTATTTCTGTCTACGTCCAGCCTGCGGAAGGGGAAGGCACAAGGAGAAATGACATGGTTCTGGACTGCCTTCACGTGGCACACATCACGCCTGTCCACATTCTTTTGTAAAAATCTGATTACAGGATCATCTCTACATTCAAAAGAGGGTAGGAAATACAGCCTAATGTTTTGGAGGAAGAAGAGAGGATTTTGGTAAGCACATTTTAACCTCTTTCAAAATGATGTGTTTTTCCTCAAGTTGCTGAATGGGTACCAGAAATAAAAATACTGTGAAATTGGGAGGTGTCCCCGATGGGTCTTTCTGACACCATAGTAAGGACTTACCAGGATGAGGACTATTGTAGTAAGACACCAAATGGAAACTACTATAATTCTCTCTCCAAACCAAAACAACACATGAAAGTGACTCTTAATTACTGGGGAAAGCACAGTGATGAATGCCTCTATCAAAAGTTTGGAAGATGTAAAATGGTGACCTTTCTTCATGTTCCTACTTAGCTTAACTGTAAAGATGACAGATGGGCCTTGGAGAATAATAACGCATTGTTAGAAATTTAAAGAGTTTCAACTACTATTCTAGTTACGGCCTTTTTATTTGGGCAAATAATAAATACAGTGCTATATTTACAACAATTTGTAGGCAGCTATTGAGCTGTTGATTTGATAATATCTTCCCTTTATTTCTCAGTGTAAAGCAGTGAAAATAATTTGATTCATAGGTTTCTCTGTGCAATATGCCAGCATCTACCACCCACAAGTGGACTGTTGCGATCGTACAGCCCCCTCCAGGGAGTCATGAAAGACAGCTGGCAGAATATCAAGCACTACACCTCTTTGGGCTGCCTAAAGAGGGATGGCATGAAATGAATTTCTACACTGATTAAGGAATGGTAGTCATTGCTTGGTCAAGGTTGTAGCAAATTAGGAAGCCACTTGATAAAAGTGTTGGTGAGAAAGAAGTCTGTGTAAGAATTATGTGCATGGACTTCTTGGAATAGACCCAAGGTAGAAGACTCTGTGCCCCATGGCCATGCACCTCAAAAGCACACCTCTGTCAATGAGGTGTTCATTCCTAGGTTACAGTGACCTCTCTGAAGACATCCACCAGCCTCACTCTTTACAGAGTGGTCAATCACACTCACAGTCAAACGACTGTCACAGTGCAACCAAAAGTGCTGGTGGCATAAATGGAAACGAGTCATCAACTCACAAACTTCTGTTTTCCTCACTCAAGTTTTTCCTGCCTCTGCTACTACCAATTCTGGAATATGCCGATAGCCAAAATAACATTACCTTATAGGGAAAGATCTGAATAATCTTTGGTTGAAAAACTTTCTGAAACAATATATAAAGTCTAGAAGTTGTAAAGAAAAACAATCAGATCTCATCTTTTTTAAAAGTGTATGTTATAAAATATATTTAAAAAGTAAAAAAGGCACACAACACAAAGGATTAATATTCCTTATATGAAGAGAGTGCTTATAACTAAATTTTAAAAGATCAGCAGGGGAAAGGACAAATGGATAAAAGATGGGATAAATGATTGAGAGAAGAGAAAGCGCTAATGTGAAATAATCAACGCTTCCCAACTTTGCCATTAAAAAGAACAACGTAGATTACTACCAAAAAATGTTTCATTTGATTTTTTTCACCCACCAGAGTAAGATGAGTAATAAGAGTCAGTGAAAGAGAAGAGGTAAGAGGGGGAAGTAGGATGCCTGGCTTCTGAGAGGGGGTGCTAAATGCTCTTTGGAAACGGAACTGGCCATCTTTAACAAAATTTAAAATGCCACATGCTGTTGATCCAGAAAGCTCACCTGATGAAATCCATCTTGGAGAGAAAGAAGTTAGGGCACCTACGGATACTGCACAAAAATGTTCAGTGTACCATTCACTGTGGCAGTGAGCTGAAGAAAAATCTCCCAAGTCCACCATTAGGTGGATGAACAATTTTCGGCTTACTTACTGAAAAAAATTCTCAATTACGTTAAAAGACAAAGAGTTTTCCACTCTTACAGGCAGATATTGCAAAATTTTAAAGAACTAAGTCATACCATAATGTACTTAGTATTTCCTTTGATATGTGTGTATATGCTTGTCTGAACATCCAGAAAGGAATGACAGAATGTACAACAAACGTCTGGAATACATCAAAGTGTGAATGTCTGTTTGGCATACTAGAGAGCGCTAGACGGTGCGAGAACCTTTTTCCATGATATTTTTTATTGTTTCATTTAATTCCCTAGAACTCTTAAAAAACCTTCTAAAGAATTTTTAAAGAAGTCACAGTTTAAAAAGCTCAATGCATCTCTGTTTTGCTTTATTTTTACTTTTGTGTAATTGACTCATTAATGTTTACTGAGTAAAAAGTGCACAGAGAAAATCAGTCATTCTACACTAATTCCCTTCTAAGAGAAGACTTTAAATAATACCACAAATTGTTCAGGAAAAGCTCTTATTTTTCTCTACCATGATTTAGCTGTTAATTATTTGGACATGTGTTTTAAACCTATGACTGATGATGCCCTTGAGGTTTTTTTTTTTTTTTTTTCCAGCTTGGGAGACATTTGTTTTAAATTTTTACAATTTAACAAAAATACGCTTGATCCATAGAAGAAACTGCCTTGACTGGAATACCTCTTGCTACATTAAGGTCACATATCGTATGACTATTTAAATTAGAACCAGAAACGTATGCTTTCCTGTTTCTGGAAAGACTTTTAAATGTTATCTCAGGATAAATAAACTCTTAAAAAACTGAAGATAGAGTATAAACCGGTTTTCCATCCTAGAAGAATAGTTTAATGTAGTAGGTCTTGATTTTTGTTTTAAATGCTTTGATGTTGTTCTCATTACCTTCTGTGAAGGTAACAACGGATTTCTGTTGCCCTAACCAGTAATTTATATCAAACTCATAATGTCCAATTTTTCAATGTGTAATTCTACACTATGATTACATACTTAAATAAAAATGTATTTAAAATATAAGTATATGTACCTATATATACTATTTAGATACTTAAAAACCTTTTAAAGAAATTCCTTAAAACAAACTTGCTTTAGAACAAAATCCATTTCTTAAGGCTTACATACAACACAGAAAACTTGTTACGTAAGACCAATGCATCAGATAGCTATGAGCAAATACTGTGTCATTAACACTAATTTTTTGTCATCTAATTAATATAGATCCTAAAAATGAGACAGGACATTTTTAGTAATTAGAATATTTTATAATATTATAAATATTTATGAATTTAATTTGAACTTCTCCTTGTGAAACCGCTCCCGGACTTTGCGTGATAGCTTTTTAAACTATTATTCAAGGGCATTGTATATTATAAATTAGCATGTGTATTGTATAATGTAAACTAGCTGAGAGAAATCTGAAAAAATGTTCATATAATGTATTCACTTTATAGAAGGCGTTTTACAAGAAGCAAGGGGAGGAAATGAAGAGAAAAGGAAGAAAAAATTATAGACAGACACAAGCCCCAAAGCCTCACCCTAAGTGGGATCGTTTATTCACTTTTCCTTGGCTGTCCAGATTCTATTACCGGCCCCGAAGGCAGGGACTGGGCCTGCTCACTGTCAGGTCTCAACAAATAACAAATAATATTCTTAACAGCAGAACCTATGGGCAGAATTTGTCTGATTGCCATATTTTTAATAATGTTACAGTTCCACGGAACACTAATTGACTTGTCATTCCGGTTTTTCTTCATCTTGTATTATGTTTATTATGCTGAAGGGAAATGCTTAAACTGATCATTTATACTTTTAAAAATGTGGCTTAATGAGAAAGCAATTTAGTAAATTTCTGGGGGCTGTTTTACATCACACAGAGTGTTGTGTTCTCAGAGAACAACTTAATTTAGCAGAATTCCCCAGGACGTTTCGCTTAGGCTGAAATAGAAAATTATTGCTACTTGAAAGGTTACATGCTTGTCTGATAGGCAGAAATTTAAGCATAAGTACCATTCTTAGTTTCAGACACAAAACTCTTTCTCATCTTTATACCTTAACCTGTCTTCTAAAAATTAGAAGCCGTATGTAGAAATTAATTCAACTATTTTGATTACACTCAATGAAATCAGTTAAAGGTACAGCTGTACACATACTAAAAACACAGTTGGGTCAGTAAAATAGCTTTCTACTGGATTTGATTATTTTTTAATTTTATTACTCAAGCATCCCAAAAGAGATATCAATAAGTTGAAAAACACTTGACAGGTCAAATTCCTCTCAGTAGAAATATAAAGTAAGACGCTAAATAACAATAATTAATTTCACTTTCAGGGGTCTGAAAAATGAAGTCTATAGAAAGGTTTATCTCTGATACTGTGCTTTTGATTTCTAGTATTTATGCTTGATTTCATTTTTTTATACGGTTTCCATCTTTCTGCTAAAATTACCTATCTGCTCTTTCACATTGTCTAAATTTCTTAGGAGAATCTCGAACATATTAATTGTATTTATTCTAAATTCCCTGCTGGTCCCAGCATCTGGGCCATATCTGAGTCTGGTTCTGACAATGACCTGATTGATATCTTCTTGACTTATTCAACTCCTTATAATTTTGGTTGGAAGCCACACGTAACACAAAGCACAGTAGATTCCGAGGCCGGTATGTTTTATCCCTGGATATGCACATATCTTTCCTTTTTCTGAACCCTTAGTGTGGGCGTTTGTGTTCATCTACTCAGACTTGCGTTAGGTTTGAGCTTTGGTGTGCAGTGGTCAGTCACTCAGTAAGTCCATGGCTTCATGCCTTTTGTGACACCTCGTGTTCAGTTTAGCCTCCTGTGGGCTAATTTATCAGGGAGGACTTCTCCCTGTCTGCTCCCCCATGAGAATCTGTACCTCCCCACCTTCCTGGTTGTGTTCCATTGGTGTTTTCACTCAGCATCACCTTAGGAGTGGGAAGCAGGGGAGGAAGGCGTTCTCTGATGTGCTGGGTAAGCCTGGGTTTGGGCAGCGTCCATGAACTTGTGGAGTGCGGCCTGTACAATTGCTCCTGTGCGGTGCCTCTCCTCTCTGCAGTGCTGGCTTAGCACCTATTTTTGCCCTACCCTTGGGTACAGCTTTTTGTGCTGTTTTCTTTTCATTCCTTTCTTCTAGTTGCAAGGGGTTTCCAGTGCCTGACGGTGACAGCTATTCTTTCTATTTCCCTTGCAGACTGTGGCTTGGATCCATGGGAGGTGGACCAGTTTGGAAGTTCTAATGGTGACCATGGTTCCTCTTCCCTAGCTGACATTGCCTCAGAAGTCTTCTCAGGAATCTCTTCAAGCTCCACTTTGAACACCTGCTGGGATTCAGGGAAGAAAAGGTGTATTCCCCGGAGTTACACATCTGATGCTAACCTAATCTTGCTTTAGTAATTCCTTAAAACATTTCTGCTATATCTTCTCATTAGATTTTATGGTGACGCATAGCCCAGGTAAGTAAATACCTTCTTTGCTGTAAAGTTGGTCGCTTGGTCCCCTGAAATGGGGCTGAGATTCTGTATGCAGAGAAGACAAACACACTTTGAACTTTGGAAGTTTATTCCTTTTTATTTTTTTTTTTTTGAAATTTTTATTTTTATTTTTCTGAGGCAGGATCTTACTCTGCCACTGAGGCTGAAGTGTAGTGGCAGGATCACATTTCACGAGAACTTTGAACTCCTGTGTTCAAGGTATTCTCCTGGCTTTGGCCTCCTAAGTAGTTAGAATGACAGGTGTAAGCCACCATGCCCAGGTCATTTTTCAAAATTTCCTGTACACACAGGATCCTGTTATATCCCTCAGTCTGGTCTTGAACTCCTGGCTTGAAGCAATCCTCCCACCTTGGCTTCTCAAAGTGTTAGGATTATACGTGTGAGCCACTTTGCCTGACCTAAATGTTTATTCTTTGAGAACAAACTATTAGTCTTTCCATAACGGGAAGGCCCAAATATAATCAATAAGCCACCAACTAGCTAGGTGGTTTCCTCAAGAAATGGTGCCAAAACAGGTTCAGCATCCTTACTGTTGTCTGTTTGGACATTTGGCCTTGACCTTATGCAGGTCAGCTAATAGAAGCAAATGCTGTTGTGTGCATAGACAGCCTCTCTGGTGTGACCAGTGAGAAAGGCTGAGACCACTGGCCCGGTCATTTAAAATGCCCGTGTGGGCATTAACATGCAAGGTGTGACAATTAAGTTAATTAAGTTTGCAAAGTCATTCTAGAAAAAGTGCTACATATATCGTTTCTGGATATCACTAGAGTCACCTTCACAGTACTCCCCTCGGCCATCTGGTGACCTTAGTGATATTCAGCAATGAGGTATGTAGCACATTTTCCAGGTTGAGTTCACGAACAGAATTGTCTGACATGGGATGATACAACAGTATTCAGACCATGTGCTCCTTCCATTTGTCCATCCTTGGCCTCCGTCTCACACTTCCTGTACTCAGTATTTCTAATCTTTTTCTTTCTTTGCTTTTCTTTCCCTGACAACCATACAAAGCATTGTTTCCACTGCCAGTGAGCCCTTACATAAGATATTCTAACTTCACACATCTTTTCTTTTTACACAGTGCAGATGACCAGCAGTGTAATCTGAAGCTCTGCTAAGTGGAAAAGTTTCCTTATTTATCGTCCCTGTATCCCCTATGGAACAAGAGGGGAAGAGTACGGAAGGAAAGACAGGGCTGAACTCAGGAGTTTATAACACCGCCACTCCCTACCCGTGAGAGCGGAGCCCACGCGGCCTAAACACCTTTTAAGGGCCCCACCTCTTAGTACTGTTATAGTGGCAAATAAATTCAAGGTAAAATGTAATTATTAAAAACATTGAAAATATAGCACCATGGTACACACTTACTGGGCCCCTTACTGAGCTGATTTTAGCATTACCAGCTCACTGACACTGACACTGTTAGGGAGATCTCATCTTCTTTCTGCCGTGGTCTGAAAAATGTCCTTGGGAAGAAAACAAAATCAAACGCAACACTCACTGTAGTTTCCTTTTGTGAAGGATCAGTCTTGCTTTGCCTGTAACACAGTATCATAAAACTGTTGCCCCATATACTGTAAGAAGTTTCATTTTCTTATGAGACAAAGTAAGTCTAGTACCTTCTCGTAAGTCTGTAATGGTCTTCAGCAAAAGCCTTCATGGACATAATTTTTGTTTAAATATACTTAAATGTTTCTAATTTAATCAACATAGAAGTGTACATATTTATGACGTATACAGTGATATCTCTACCCGGGAGGTATAGTGATCAGATCAGGATAATTTCTCGACCATCTCAAACATAAGCCATATCTTTGTGTTGGGAATATTTGCTATCTTCCTTTTAACCATCCAAAATTATATAATATATTGTTAACTACAGTCATCCCACAGTGATAGGGTGCACCTGAACTTCTTCCTCTTTTTTTTTTTTTTTTTGGTATGAAAGGTCTTTATTGGGGGGGGAGGGAGGCTGCAGAGAAGGTCTTTATTGGGGGGGGATGGAGGCTGCAGGCAGCACCAAGGAGGAGAGAAAAAGAAAAGAGAAGAGAGAGGAGAGAAGAGGCAAGAGAGATGAGGCGAGAGTGGAGAGGAGAAGAGAGAGAGGGAGAGTAGAGAATAGCGAGGGGGAAGAGGGGAAAAAGAGCACTTCTTCCTCTTATCTGGCCATAATTTTGTATCCTTTAACCAATCTCAACCTATCCCTGCCTTATTTTACTTAATTTTCAGTCAACATTAAGTTGTATGCATGTTGATAAATATAAATATGGTACATTATAATATGGTAGTATTTTTAACTACTGTGTATTCAGCATGTAAATATGCATAGTTTATCCATCTTCCCTATTAATAACAATTAGGCTTTTTTCATTTAAAAAATTTTCCCCGTGTGGTGCTGTGTAAAACATTCTTCCCGTGCTATTCGGCCACTTAAGCAAGATCTTCTACATCTTGGGAAGACTCTTAGAAGTGGAAGTGACAGACAGAGCATGATGTACACCTTAGATGTATTAGGTATCCTCAAATCACTCCCCAAGATGCTGTACCAATTGATTTTTAACTCATAGTTAGTCAGAGTTATTACTAACATTTGCTTCTATCAAAGTGATTTTTTTGCTCAACTGTAGGGTGGTGAATGATTTCTTATTTTAAGTTGCATTTTCTAACTAGTTATTGCTATTTTACAGAAATTTTGTGGATATTTCATTTTGCCCTTTAATCCAGAAAATATTCAGAATTGTTATAAAGATTAGAGTTGTTGTTATATTTGTCGCATGGAGTAAGTTGAGGGGAATTTCCCTCTTTTCTCGTTATCTTAGCCTTTGACTAAAATAGCCGCCCTGGGGTAGGATTAAATTTCAAGGACTATAGGTTTAGAGGGGATTACTGGGCATTGATTTTAAACAGCAGTGTCAAAGCCTTATTACTTAAAACTGTATTCAGAGTTTCTAATTGATTAGTTAATAATTAGCAAACTAATCTTTTTGGCTATAGTTCCATTCACTTATATTTTTAAATTAACATTATAAAATAATTATAATTTTAAAGCATTTACTTTACCTGTAGTTAGGACTCATTTCATGTTTCATTTACTTGGGACTTCTCTCATTTGCTGATCAGTTTTGTTCAAGGTTTGCTGATTTTGTTAATATTTTCAAAAACCTGTCTTTTCATGGGGTAACTTATAACACAACATTAAATAATCGACATTTTTCAATTTTAAGCATGAGCTTAAACTATTTAATTTACAAATAATTGTGTATATTTACGGGATACCAAAGGATGTCTTGATATGTGTATATACCGTAGATTGATTAAATTGAACTAAATAACAAATCCATTGCCTTATACTTATCATTTTACTGTGGTTTTTACCACTTAAAATCTATTCTTTTGACAACTGTGAAATGCACGTGCATTATGTGTGATAGTTACTGTTCTGCCTATAGATCATTAGAGCTTATTCCTCCTAACTGCAGCTTTGTATCCTTTGATCAACATTCCCCTCTTCCTTCTTCGCCCGTCTCCTCCAGCCTTTCATAACCACCATTCTAACTTTATGTGTTCAACATTTCTTAGATTCCACACGTAAAGGAGATAATGTAATCTTGGTCTTTCTGTGCCTGGTTTGTTTCACTTATCCTAATATCATTTGGTTTTATCGATATCACAAATGGCAGGATTTTCTGCTTTCTGAATAGTGTCCCATTGTCCATGTACACTACATTTCTTATGAGGACCAAGGTTGCCTCTGTATGTCCGCTACTGCAAATAATGCTGCAGTAAACATAAGGGCAGATACCTCTTCAGCATATAGGTTTTTAGTCCTTTGAATATATACCCAGAATTGGGGTTGCAGGATGACATGGTAATTCTATTTTTAGTTTTCTGAGGAACTGTTTCCATAATGGCTCATAGTTTCCATAATGGCTGTATTAATGTACATTGTCACCAGTAGTGCACAGGGTTCCTTTTTCTCCACGTCCTCAGCAACACTTATTTTTAGCCAGCAGCCATTCTAACAGGTGTGAAGTCATATCTCATTGCAGTTTGAATAGGCATTTTCCTGATGATCAGTGTTGATGAACATCCCCCCCGCCCCCATATATCTGTTGATCATTTCTATGCCTTTGTTGGAGAAATGTCTATTTAGGTCCTTTGTCTATTTTTTGATTGCATTGTTTTCTTGCTATAGAGTTGTTTGTCTTGTCTTTTTCCTGATCTAAGAAGAAAAGTCTTTAAGTTTTGCTGTTGTTAACTGTGGTCTTTCACATATGGCATTAATTGTCTGAGGTATATGCCTAATTTGCTGATTTTTTATCGTGAACTAATGTTCAATTTTATTGAATACTTTCTGCATCTATTTAAATGTTCGTGTGGTTTATGTCCTTCATTCTGCTAATATTGCATATCTTGTTTATTGACTTGTATTATTGAACCAACATTTCCCTCTGGGGACAAATCCTACTTGATCAGTGAATGATTGTTTCCACGTGCTGTTGAATTTGGTTTTCTGTTATTTTGTTGACTTTTGCATTTGCATTCCTCATGGGTACCATCCTATAATTTTCTTTTCTCATGCTGTCCTTGTCTTGTGTTAGTGGGGGTAT
>NW_003852398.1:45910214-45911520 GCF_000181295.1 Otolemur garnettii
TCATACCCACATTCCTTTCCCTTTTTGAGAGGGAGAGTTGCTGAGTGATGATCCACCTGGCTGAATGTGTCTTGTGGGCCCCCCAGACTTCCTTGCTCAGCAGGCCATGCTTTCCTCCCATTTTCCCTGAAGTCCCTAGCTCTGTCCCTCCTCAGTAATAATAAATTTTTTGATATTTTTATTTTGATTTTGATGTAGACACTTATCATTTTAGACTTCCCTCTCAAAACTGGTTTTGTTGCATCCCGTAAGTTTTCATATGCTATGTGCATCTGTTAGGGTCATTTGGTCTAAAGTACTGTTCAAGTTCACTGCTTCCATATTGAATCTAGATGACCTACTCATGATTAAAGTGGAATATTGAAGTTCCCTAATACCAGTATATTGCCACGTATCTCACTGTTCAGATCTTGTTTATATTTGCTTTGCATATTTAGGTGCATATGTGGAGGATAAATATATTTAAAATGGTTGCATTCTTTTGATAAAGTGGCCTCTTTACCATAATGACTTTCCTTGTCTTTTTTAATAGTTTTAATCCTTTCCAACCCATTCTGTTTTTTACCACCCACATAATCCCCATCCCCAGTTCTTATTCATTTGGGGCAGGAAAGAGATTGTAGATTATTTGTAATTATCCTACAGTTTTAAAAGAGAGAAACATAAATATGAATTCATCCAATGATTTTATTATATATTTTAGGTTGCATAAAATAATTAAAGTGTTTCTGGTTATCTTTGTATAAACAAAAGTAAATCATTATGTCAGATAAGGTCCGACATAGGATTAGAAAGGATTAATTTGAAGTCTACTTCGCTTACATATGTATAGCCATCTCTGATATCTTTTGGTTACCATTTTCCTGGAATATTTTCTTCTGTTTATTCTCACTCTATATGTATCTTTAAGGCTAAGTTCAGTCTCTTATAGGCAGCATATTTTTAGATCCTTTCTTTTTCAATATATATTAAACCACTCTGCTTCTTTTGATTAGAGAATTTAATTCATTTACATTTAAAGTAATTACTGATGTATGAATACCCACTACTGGCATTGTGTTGATTTTTTTACTATTTTGTGGTTCTCTTGTTCTTCTCTTCCAATTTATATATATTTAGCTATATATTTACTAGTGAGTTTTATATATTCATATGTTTTTGTATAGTTAGTTACATTCTTTCATTTCACCTGGAAGAACTCCTTTTAGCGTTTCTTGTAAGACTGGTCTCTTAATAATAAACACCTTCAGCTTTTGTCTGTCTTGAGATGTCTTTAACCTTCATTTTATATGAGGACATTATTGCC
>NW_003852398.1:45911849-45914288 GCF_000181295.1 Otolemur garnettii
TATTTGAAATATAGTTCAGTCACTAACTAGGTTATACCAGGCAAAAGTAACTTAATCATTATGAGGCTTATTTTTTCATCTTTAAGTATTTTCCTTTTGTTCCTTTTAATAATTTCAGAGTATTATAGGGGTACACATATTTTGGTTACATAATTTGCTTTTGTACATCTTGAGTCAAGGTTATGCATGTGCTCTTTACCCAGAGTAAGTGCTTTGCACAGGTTAGGTGTGAATTTACCCTACCTCTACTTTCCCCTCCCACCTACTTAATTTCCTTTGATTGTGCTTCCATAGATGTACTTGACAGTTGACTGACTAGTTACAATTTAGTATTGAGTGTGTGTGGTGTTTGTTGTTTTCATTCTTGCAGTACTTCACTTAGGAGTATGATGTCTAATTCCATCCAGGTTGTTACAAAAGAAAGTAAATCACTATAATTTTTATGGCTGAAGAGTATTCCAGTAGTATACATATACTGCAATTTATTAACCTATTTATGTATCAATGGCTGTTTCCACAACTTTGCAATTGTGAATTGTGCTGCTATCAACATTTGAGTGTAATACTTAGCAGTGGGATTGCTGGATCAAAAGGGAAGTCTTCTTTTAGTCCTTTAGGTATCTCCATACTGCTTTCCACAGGTTTTGTATGGGGTTGCTATCTGACCAACAGTGAATGAATGTTCCTTTCTCTCCATATCCACCAGCATCTGTTGCTTTGGAACATTTTGATATGAGCCATTCTCACTAGAATTAGGTGATATATCACTGTGGTTTTGATTTGCATTTCCCTGATGATTAGAGATGTTCAAAATTTTTTTAAGTGTTTGTAGGCCATTAAACTATCTTCACTCAAAAAGTTTCCATTTATCCTTTGTCCCCTTTTCAAAGAGTTTGTAGCAGGATCCCCAACTCTCACCCCTCACAAAAATTAATTCATGAAGGATAAAAGACTTAAACCTAAGGTACAAGACTATAAGAATTCTAGAAGGAAGTGTTAGAAAAACTCTTATAGATGTTAGCCTAGGGAAGTAATTTATGAGGAAGACCCCATGTCAATCACAGCAACACCAAAAATAAGCAAATGGGACTTGATCAAATTAAAAAGTTTCTGCACAGCCAAGGACACAATCAACAGAGTAAATGGGCAACCTACAGAATAAGAAAAAATATTTACATGTTACATGTCTGATAAAGGTCTGATAACCAAAATCTACAAAGGAACTCAACCAAATCAGCAAGAAAAAATCTAATTGCCTAATTTCAAACAACCTGAGTTTGCTAATTCTTTCTGCTATTGAAATTTTCCATTTAGTTTTTTTCAGTTTTGTTATCACAGTTTTTAGCTTCAGGATTTTTATTCATCTTTATTTATGGCTTTTATTTCTTTATAAAACTCTCATTTTATTCATTTGTTATTTTTGTCTAATTTCATTTAGTTGTCTGTATCTTCTTGGATCTCAATGAACTCCTTTAAGATGATTAGTCTGAATTATTTTTCAAGCTATTGGTATGTCTCCAACTCCTAGGGTTGTTTGTTACAGCTTTAGTAATTTCCCTTGGTAGTGTCATGTTTACTTGATTATCTTTCATACATGTAGCCTTGCATTGACTGGGCAATGGAAGGAGAAAGCTCTTCTCACAGTCTCTACAGACTGGTTTTAGCAAGTTAAAAATCTTTCCCTGTTAGGTGTATCTAGGCTGATGGAATTGCTTCTGGGATTTCAGTTTCATAGGATTCAACTTGGCTTATGTGACTGATGTTGGGTACACAGTAGAGATTACAGCTGGTGGGCGCATATCCAAGGGCTTCATTAGGAATAGGTCTTGGTTAATTTCTGGTTATCATGGCTATCTCTAGGACCTTGGTCTATGGGTCTGCTTCAAGGTTTGCAGACAGCAGGTCTGTTTCTAGGTGGATTTGTTAGTGTGGCTTCCTCTGGGTTCCTAGGAGGCTCCCATTAGATCTCTGGATGGGTATCTGGGCTGTTCATATGGCCCAGTTCATGGCTGAAATGATCTGGAACTGAAAAACAGAGTTATTTTTTACAGTTCACAGCCAAGACCAAGATTTCCAGGTAAATCTGCACAGTCATGGATAGGCATAATTCCATCATTAGACGTGCATCCTTCCTGGTTCCCAGGTAGGCAGAACTGCTCTTAGTCCATACACAAGGGCTCGTACAAAGGATCCAGACTGAGGATCTTCTTTTGGCACATAATTTGGCAAGAATACCATGGAAACAGAGATTGGTTTATCTCCCAGTGGGCCCCCAGCTGGGCGGAACTGGTCTCATATTATAGCTGAGAGGGAGTGGAAATAAGCATCAGCACTAGTTCAGAATCTGCTCTAGAACCCATGTTGGCAAGCCTGACCTGGTAGGACTAGGAGTCAAGGTTCCCAGCCATATTCTGTGTGGAGAAGATTGCTCCTAGGCTG
>NW_003852398.1:45915093-45916672 GCF_000181295.1 Otolemur garnettii
TTTTTTTTCCCTCCTTTCATATTTTATATAGTACTAAATATTTTAATTAATAACTTTCCCACCACTTATTGGCTTGAGAGTTCTGCATTCTAATTCTGTTTTTAACTTATAATTTTAACATATATGCTTTTGTATAAATCAATATCATATTGTTACAAGGGTGCCATCCTCTGCTTAAGTGTGGTTATGTTAGAATTGGCCTGTAACTCAAGAGGAGTCAATTAATAGCCTGAAGAAAAAAATAAATAAGAATTAGTCACTTTCTTTTTCTTAGCAGCCTGAACTATAAAGAGCCCTGGTTAGCAATAAACAGAATCCCTGTGTAAGCACAAGCCAAAAAGACCTACATAGGAAAGAGTGAGTTACTGGTTTGCTAGCAGGAACAGAAGCCAAAGATGAAGATACACAGTGTCAAGAGACAGAAAAAGTAGCTGACAAATAGTAATGGAATGGGATTGATAAACTTCTGAGTCTGAGGAGATAGCTGGTAGTGTTATTTTGGGTGTTGAAAAACCAGCCAGTCCTCAGATTTTCTGAGGCCTGACTATTTTAAGTCTCTGGTAATTTTCATAATACCTAGTTTAGGGGTGTTTCCTACATTGGCATGAGATATAACCCAATGATTAAGATTTCTGTTGACTAGTTTTATACATGTTCTATATTGAAATACACTTAACTTTTTCAAGATGTACCCAAATAATGACCAAGTATTTGTACAGTAAGAATTCTCTCTACTTTGTTAGTTGTTGACTATCACACCATAAGGCACCAAATAATTCCCATATAAATTTTAAACAGGCATTGAGCAATAATATTTGTCAACAGGCTGTTGATATTTTTCAAGGCTAAGTTATACATCCAGATAAATCAAATTACTGCCATAGCTTATTGAATTCTCCAGCGCACCTAGAATATGGTGGAAATCATAGAAAATTCTACGAGTCCAGGTAGCAGTGTGGCAAAATTCTGGATTCCTGTTTAATTTCTGAATTACAATATCCAAAAAGAGAAATTGAATTTTAGTGGAATAAAAAGTCTATAATAATCATGTTTGGTTTTCAAAATATGCCTTTTAAAAATTGAATTATTACCTCCTGCTATAATCTTCTACACTCTTTCTTCATCACCCATATCTGCTTGTTCAACGCTGTCCTTCCATTAAAGGTCAGCCCAACTGAAATCTTCTGAAGGAATCTGACAAGATTCCCTAAAGTGATAATTACCTCTCCTTACTAGGTATTTTCACAGGGCACTTTAGATACCTTCATTATGGCATGTTTCATTGACAGCCTAAACTCATTAGTTGTTGCATGTGTGTATCTTATACTAAATTGGGGCTATTAAAATCCTATATCTATAACAACTATAATGATACTCTCAAAGAATATACATTAATAATATGGGTTTAACTAAAATAATAAATGGGCATCATTTGATTCAATTGAGGTCTTATTTTAAAAAAGAGTCAGTGGAATATTCTTTAAAATTTGTCAAGCAGGAAAAAAAAAAGAATGACCGAATAAAATATACACCTCAACTAATGACAAATACTGACTCTAGATTTAAGCTGTGCCAAGTG
>NW_003852398.1:45917959-45919997 GCF_000181295.1 Otolemur garnettii
GACCACGCCTATAATTTGTCCCATTAGGGTAGACGTGAATGTGTCTAAAGATTGAATATAAATGTCTTAACACAACAATTATGAGAAAGACATGATGGCTATATTAGCCAGTTGGATGAGAGTTTTCCAAACTGCATATGGAAGCAACACACTGTATCTTATGATAGAATTAATGTACACAATTATGGTAAAATAAAAAAAAAGAATGCCATTATAATGTCTTTGTTATTTCCTTTCTTGCTCTCCTATTTTGTTTTTCACTTTTTTTGCTGTCTGTCTCTCAAATCAGCAAATCAAGTATACATAATTTTGTGACCACTTTCCTGAATGGATTTCAACCTTATCTGGGAATCAAAAGCATGAATATAACTTCAGCAGAATATATTTCATTTAACCACTGAAATTTATTTTATATGTGTTATATTTATTTTATAGGTGTTATTTCTAATTCATGTTATATTTGGAAAACTTAGCATTTCAACTGTATAATTGTTAATATCATTCCCATTAAAAATTTCTTGAATGTAAGTGGAAAAATTAATAAATTTCCTTAAAACTAAATTATCACTATCATATATTTTCAAAGTTTATGAACATTTCTTTGGGTTACCTTATAGATGATAAATCAAATTAAATACAAAATTTAGTTTTGTTTCCATTGGTTCAAATAATCATTGTATAAACAAAATGTGGATTCTTTACCTTTTACTTAATTGTAAACAAATATGTGGATTTAGCGTCTACCTAATTATAAACTAATGTGGTTTTTGCCCTGGGATATTTCAAGTAGAATAATGGTCTCCAGTTCCATACTTTGCTGCAAAAGACATTATTATTTCATTCTTCTTTATGTCTTCATAGTACTCCACAATGTGCGTGTATCATATAATATATATATGTTGGTATTTCATTTTTATCATGTTTATCCAATCATAAATTGATGGGCACTTAGGGTGATTTCACATCTTTGCAATTGTGAATATTTGTGATAAACATGTGAGTGTAGGTATCTCTTTGATAAAATTACTTCTTTCCTTCGGGTAGATACTCAGTCGTGAGATTGCTGAATGGAATGATAAGTCTACATTTATTTCTTTGAGGAATTTCCATACTGTTTTCCATAGAGGTTGCACTAATTTACAGTCCCACCAACAGTGTACAAACATTCCTTTCTGTTCGTGCCAAACTCCATTGTTTTTTGCCTTGTTTATAATAGCCATTCTGATAGGGATGAGGTGGTACTCATTGTGGTTTTAATTGACATTTCCCTGACATTAGTGATGTTAAGCATTTTTTCATGTTTATTGGCCATTTGTCTATCTTCTTTTGAAAAACTTCTGCTCATATCTTTTGCCTACTTTTTGATGGGGTTGCTGTTTTAAGTTCTTTGTAAATTCTGGATATTAGCCCTTTGTGAGAAGGAGAGTTTGAGAATATTTTCTCCATTCTATAAGATGTCTATTAACTCTGTTAATTATTTCCTTTGCCATGCAGAGGTTTTCAATTTAATTAAGTTCCATTTATTTGTTTTCATTTTTGTTGTATGTGCCTCTGAAATCTTAGTCATAAATTCTTTACCTTGGCTGGTGTCTAGAAGAAGCTTTTCTACATTTGCTTCTAGAATTTTTACGGTTTCATGCCTTATATTTATGTCTTTTCCACATCTTGAATTCTGTATATGGTGAAGGATAAGGGTCCTGTTTTATTCTTCTGCATGTGCTTACCTTGTTTTCCTAGTACCGTGTATTGAATAGGGCCTCCTGTGTATCTTGTTGTCTATTTTGTTATACATTAGTTGATCATAATTATATGATTTTATTTCTGGGTTCTCTATTTTGTTCCACTGGGCTATGTCTCTAGTTTATACCAGTACCATATTGTTTTGGTTACTTGGAGTCTGATAATGTGATGCCTCCAGATCTGTTCTTTTACTTATGATGACTTTGCCTATCCAAGCTCTTTTCTGGTTCCACATGAAGTTTAGAATTATTTTTTTCTAGCTCTGTGAGACACAAGGTTGATATTTTGATGGGAATTG
>NW_003852398.1:45920371-45922111 GCF_000181295.1 Otolemur garnettii
TAATCTGACTAACTCTTTCCCAATTTGGATATCTTTTCTTTCTTTTCCTTAATTGCTGTGGCTAGGACTTAGAACATTATGATTTTGTTGTTTGTTGTTCTTGTTTGAGATAGAATCTCACTGTATGCCCTCGGTAGAGTGCTGTGGCATCATAGCTCACAGAAACCCCAAAATCCTGGGCTCAGGTGATCCTCTTGCCTCAGCTTCCCAAGTAGCTGAGACTACAAGTGCCCACCACAATGCCTGGCTATTTTTTTAGAGACAGGTTTTTATTCTTGCTCAGGATGGTCTCAAACTCCTGAGCTCAAGTGATCCACCCACCTCTGCCTCTCAGAGTGTTCTAGGATTACAGGTGTGAGCTACCATGTCCAACCTTGAGCACTATGTTTAATAGAAGTAACAGTGGATACCCTTGTTCTGTTCCAGTTCTTACAGGGATTGCTTTTAACTTTTCCCCATTTAGTATGATGTCAGTCCTACATGGCTTTTATAATTTTGAGACATGTTCCTTCTATGCCTAGTTTTTTGAGTATTTTTATCATGAAAAGATACGGATTTTATCAAATAATTTTTCTGAATCTATTGAGATTATCACATGGTCTTTAACATAAGTTATTTAAAGCATATGCTAATAGTATTATACTTATTAAATAAAGGATTCCAACTGTATCACATGACTTAATTATTCAACTATTTGAATCATATCATATTAGCTAAAATTGCAAAAATAGCAATTTATCTGTGAGCTAAATACTATTACATACCGTCTTGTAAATTAGGAATCTGGGTATCAAAGAAAATAAATAACAGTTGTTTATGATCACACATCTTGTAACTGACAGAACTAGGGTTCAACCTTATTTGATCTCGCTCTAGAGCAACTTTGTTTGCTTATCACTATTATTTTATTAACTCAAAAATTTCTTCAAACTCTATGAAACTTTAACAAACATTTAAAAAATTACTTTTAACTTCTCTTTTCAGCCCCTAAGGATTAAGTTGGAGCACAGAAATACAAGGCGAGCTCCATGGTAGTCTAATAAAGTGCTGCCAAAATACAGTTGATTTTCTTAACTTTACTTATTTTTCATACTATTAAATGTACCCATTTAAAGTACGAAATTTGGTTTATTATATCAATAGAGTTACACAAATCTCATTACAATCCAATTTTAGAACATTTTCTATTATCCCCCAAAGCAACCCTAAAGTTAATAAGTCACTTTCCATTCTTTCTTTCTACTCCCAGTCGCAGGTAACCACTAACCTACTTTCTTTCTCTCTATAATTGTACATTCTGGACTTCTTATATAAATGAATCATACAATATGTAAGCCTTGGAACTGGTTATAGTGCACATATATCATTACTTCATTTTTATTTTCAAATATTTCATTTTACTACATTTTCAAATATTTCATTTTACTACATTTTGGCTACCTATTCATCATTTGATGGAAATTGGGGTTGTATCCACTATGACTTTTATGAACAATGCTATGTGCACTGTATACAAGTTTTTGTATGGATATATATTTTCATTTCTCCTGGGTAGCCATATTATTCAGAGAATTCATGATTGTAAATACCACTTCATTTCTTTGTTAGTAGTGGTGAAAAGAACAACTTCATAAGGAGGGAAAGCACTGAAAAACTTCTTTCTGTACCTGTCTTGATTTAGATGTTACATATGAAATCTGTAATGGTGTATGGACAATAGAACTGTCAATGTTCCAATGG
>NW_003852398.1:45922871-45924246 GCF_000181295.1 Otolemur garnettii
AAGATATCCCAAACAGACAATTCTTTTCTCTACTTTAATTTCTGTTTCCATAAAAGTCTAGTATATATAGTAAAACTACACACATTATATATTATGTGCTATAATCATGTATCTGTGTATATATGTATATGTAGTTAGTAATTAAGTTAAATTTGTTTTGCACCTCATAAACACACAATCAGATTGGTAGAGCTAAACTGAATCTCAGCAATCATTTGTTGAATGTAACACTCATTTTAGAGACTGTAAACAACGAATATGACCTGTGCAAGGACACAGCCTTGTGACAAGAGGTTCCAGGACTGGAACTAGAGTCCTTGGCTTTCAACTCTATCATGTGATTTTTCATAATGGTGCCTGTGAATCCTACTGATTCAAAGATCTGTAGCTGCAGTCTGTGGTATCCTCCATGGCAGACAAAGAAGTTTACTGTTTCAAAAGAGAAACCAAAAATAATTTATCATATGAATTTTTTTAAGAGATTGGGTCTTGCTTTGTCACCCAGGCTGGAACACAGTGACATGATCATAGCAACGTCAAACTCCTGGGCTCCAGCAATCCTCTTTCATAACAATTATCATTAATCTGTATGCACATGTTTACTTTTTATTTACATATATACTACCTGTCTTCTAATGAGATGTTAGTTCATCAGGTGGTAAAGACTCTGCTCATCTTGTTTATTGGGTACTATCAGGACTTAGCTTATCTCCTAGACCCAAATCAGTAAGTATTTAGTGAATGAAAGAAATTAACAACATTATACTAGCAAAGATTATGCATAGCAAGAAGCAAGGAACCTCATAATTTTCTGCATTTCAGTGAATATCTGAATCTTCGTATATTCAAAATTGACATCCAAATATTTTAGGTACTTACATTTCAGCATGTAGTGATATGTGGTCCTGTTGCTAACCTCTGACCTCCGTCATGCTGTTGTCAACTTACAATTAATTTTATTAACAGCATGAACTGGTGGAACTTTCATGTTCAATGTAAAAAGCATGTATTTGTTTAATGCTATGGGGCCAAGAACATAAGAGTTGGAGCTAGGCAGGTCTGTATTAACATTAACTCTGCACTCCAACCTGTGTGATCTTGGGTGAGTAGATTCACCTCAGTGAACCTCTGGATTTACACATAAACAAGGATGTCAGATATGAGATTTTATATAAATACTGATGTAAGAACACTCAACTTGTTGGTAAATTTCTTCATTTACTATAAGCAAACAGTATTAATATTGTTAGGAAATTACTGATAATCAGCACTGAATAAAGTAGCTGTTGACAAATGTTTTTGTTTTTTTTCCCAATCAGTGGCAGCTGCAATGATTTGCACCAGATGGACAAAATGTGATCATGTTGAGATAGTG
>NW_003852398.1:45925659-45932875 GCF_000181295.1 Otolemur garnettii
CCTGGGAAATATATTTTAGGAGGAGGACCCCCTTGGCAATTGAAGCAGCACCAAAAATATATTACTGGGATCTGATAAAGCTGAAAACTTCTGCACAGCCAAGAGCACAGTAAGTAAAGCAAACCAACAACCTTCAGAATGGGAGAAGATTTTTGCAGGTTATGTTTCTGACAAAGGTCTGATAACTAGAATCCACAGAGAACTCAAATCAATCAATAAGAACAAACAACCCCATTTCCTTGAGGGCAAGAGATTTGAACAGAAGCATCTCTGAAGCAGACAGGTGAAAGTACTACAAACACATGAAAAAATGCGCATCATCCTTATGGAGAAATGCAAATCAAAACCACTTTGAGGTATTACCTAACTGCAGCATGATTAGTCCACACCACAAAATCCCCAAACTGCAGATGTTAGCTTGGATGTGGAGAGAAGGGAACACTTCTGCACTGCTGGTGGGATTGCAAACTAACACAAACTTTTTAGAAAGAAGTTTGGAGAATTCTCAAGGAACTGAAAGTTGACCTACCATTTGGTCCTGCAATTTCTCTACTAGGTACCTACCCAGATGATCAAAACTCATTTTACAACAAGGACATTTGAACCAAAATGTTTATTGCAGCCCAATTCATAATTGCCAAGTCATGGAAGCAGCCCAAATGCCCATCAAACCGTGAATGGATTAACAAATTGTGGTACATTTATGCCATGTAATACTATACAGCCATTAAAAAAAGGATGTAAAGGAGACTGTAAAGGAGACTTTACAGCTTTTATGTTTACCTGGATGGAACTAAAACACATTCTTTTTAGTAAAGTATCTCAAGAATGGAAAAAAGTATCCAATGTACTCAATTCTATTATTAAACCAATAGATCATCACCTACACATTCATATGAATGGTAAAACATAAGTATAGTCCAGAAAGAAGGAGGGGAGATGGTGGGAGCAGGGAGGGTATTTGGTGGGACCTCACCAATTGTGCATAATGCAATGGTACATTTCAAAACTGCTGAGAGTATAGTATAAATGTCTTACCACAACAAATAAGTGAGATGATGGTTATGTTGATCAGTCTGATTTAAGTATTCCACATTGTATATCAAATCAGCAGATTGTACCCCACAACTGTACAAAGTTATGATTTAATAAAAAAACAAAAATGGAGTAAAAGGGAAGAAGTCATGTCTGTCTGCATGGGGATAGGACAGTTTCAAGGAGGTTTGATTCACAAAGCAAAAAATCATCTGGAGTTCTCCATATGAGGACGACAGCTAGAAGATCAGCAGTTTCTGAGGCTCTACCAAGTTCAGAGAGAGGCACAAATCAAGATCTCAGGCACAACATGTTGGGTGCTGGAGTCTGGTCATACTGGTGAAAGAGTGTCAGTTGTTCAAATTGCAGGAATTATGCAAGCTGATTGATAAACATAACCATTATTAAGTATCACACTATATAAACTTATAACTAAGTGAATCATATTTTAAAAGGTAATATTCAAAACTTAGAAGTTCCCAATAATCTTACTACACTTTACTTGTAAGTATGCTTCTGAGGTTATTTAGATTTTGTTAGAATGTTAGAAACACTATATAATTCTGGGCTGCCGTGTGTCTCTTTTGAACTCATCATACAATGACTGCACCTTGATAGCTTGAAGTTGACTGTGATGGGACTATGTCTACCAGGAAAAATAGGCAAACACTACCAATCAGGTTTTTATTAACTGTTTTGTTGATACTCTGTGCTTTACAAAGTGGTGAAATTATATTAATAATGTATATTAGACTTAAAAGTGTGTTGTGTATAGTTAATTTATTCTGGGTAGCATAAAAAATTAAAATATTTTACCAATATTTGAAAACTGTTATCCATTCAGTTAGTCATGTCATTGTCTAATGAGTGAAGTTCTGAATAGGTCATCATTTCATCGTTGTTCATCTTCAATTTCATCATATATATTAATGTAGCTGGAAATATTACCATTTATATCAGAACTACAGTTCATCAACTGCCACCATGGTTTGGTTCCAGCATTCCAGACACAACAGTTCAGCAAAAAATCAACAAAAGCAGTCTGTTGAAATCAATTGGCTATATGCAATTTAGAAGAGTGCTGCATATTTTATTATTACCTGTAAATTATATACTGTGCATTCTTTAGGTCAGGAAAATATACTAAATTGATTTATAGGTATGCATCACACATGTCTGTACATATGTGCATATATGTACGTACAGGGTGTCCATACATTTGTGTGCAATTTACTATGTAAACTATTTGCAATTGCACATGAACTTTATGGGCACCTGTATTGCTACACATACTCTTCCTCATGGTGAGCTGGCTGTTAAGCATTCACAGCCAGTGTGCATATTGCTGTTATTGTGCCCAGCCCGCCAGATAGGAAATCCCGCGGTAGTCAAGGGGAGCCAGTTAGTGATTTAGAGCAGAAAGTTACATGATAAGATCTGTGTTTTCAAAAGCCCCTTGAACAGAAATGAGGAATAAAGAGAAAGAAAGAACTTGAAAAATGATTCATTTAGTTGAAGTAATGAATATTAAGGCCCTTAGGTTAAACAGGTGAAAACAATGAAGGGACAATCCAAGAGACATGTTCTTGGGGCAACTGTAAAAACCCAGCGGTGGATTAGCTATAGAAGGAGGGCAATAGGAAGGTCATCCACAGACGAATGGCTCCGAAGAATAGCTGGAGAGCAAAGTCAACAGGTAAGCTAAATTTCTTTTTGAACAGTACAATTTGCTGGGGATGATTTTGGAGCTTAGTTTACCACCTAATTTCAAATACACATTTAAACAGTTTTCCAGCACATAGTTGGCAGTTTAAATGACAAAACAGGGGATGGCCTCTGAGTTTGCAAAAGATAAGGAAGGCACGAGTTATGACTGGATACATGACATGATGCTATACCATAGCAAGAAAAAGGAAACAAGATTCAAACCCTGGAATCATCCATGTCGGCTGGTAGGATGAGGAAGGGACTCGATAATGGAAACACAATGGAATTAAGATCAGAAGAGAGTCGGGAGAGGGCAGTGCTTCAGAAACAAACTTAGAAAAGGCATACCTGGAGGTATTAAATGCGGTGGACAAGACACAACTAAAGCAGATCACAGAGGGGAGCAGG
Source organism: Otolemur garnettii (assembly GCF_000181295.1). Taxonomy (NCBI): domain Eukaryota; kingdom Metazoa; phylum Chordata; class Mammalia; order Primates; family Galagidae; genus Otolemur; species Otolemur garnettii. Next base: position 45,928,810 of record NW_003852398.1, read on the forward strand.
CTGAAATTGTATTGTCTGCCACGCCAACTGTAATAGATTTCTGTTTCAGTTATCAATTACGACGTAAAGTACACCTGAGTACGGAAGCTGGCAATAGCTGTGACTTATCATTTCTCATGACTCTGAAGGCCATCTGTGTTCAGGCTGGAGGTGCTTCAACTCTAATGGAATATGCTGGGAGGTCCAAGATGGCCTCACTAGCACGTTTGTGGCGTCACTTGTGGCCTAACGGTCTGGGTTATCTGGGTCTCTTCATTTCCCTGTCTAGGCCTCTCCCTTTCAGTTTACCATCTATCATCCATCTTCCAGGGACAGACTTCTTCAAACGGCAGTCTGAAGAAACAAGGGAACCTACAAGGTACCTTAAAGTCTGGGCTCAGTCTCAGAACATTCTTTCTGCCACATCCCATTGTTGATCAAAGTAAATCACCAGCCCAGCTCAGGTTCCAGGGATGGGAACGCACACCTCAGTGCTTGAAGGAAGAAGTGGAATGCCTGAACAGGGATTAGAGCAATTGTTGGCGACCATCTTTGTAGGCAATTCACCTCGTATTTTCTTCTTTTGTGCCACTTAAATACTTCTAAGTATTGCCCTCTTTTTTATTTTAGTTCAAGCAGCTCCATAACTAACATGACACATTGCAGCTTCGTTTGCATATAATGAAAAAATACACCCTGTGTCTGTAGTTCAGGAAGGAGGTCTCACCCTGGAGTGAGGGAAATGCATACCTATACCTAATAGCAAGCTTTGGATTAGGGTGTTGGAAAAGAGCCAAGGGAAAATGAGCACACCATAGGTCCTTATCTATAAATCTGAAAAAAAAAAATCCCCCCAAACAGAGCTTACTAACTTTCCCACCCAAGAGTGAGTCTTAGTATAAATGTCCAAACTGCCTCCTTCCACTTTTTTGCTTCAGCACCCAGACAGCTTTAGATCACTTGTAGCCATGAGGCATCAAATAACATGAAAAGGGGAAGGGGATTTTTTTTGTATTAACAACAGGCTCTTTGTGCACTTCTGAATGTGCAAGAGCAATACCTTAGCATGCAGAAAAATATTGTAAACAGGGAAACCTTTTGCAAGATAAGCTTTCAGGAAATATCTGGGCCTCTTTACATCTCTGTGGCATGTTACTTAGTCTTGTTTGAGCGATGACTCTTCTTGCCGACCACATGTAAAGAGATGGCCAGAATTTTATGTCATTATTCATGGGCTTTTAAAGGAAGCTCTAATTCTCTTCTTAGATAACTTAATGCAGTGCTTTATTTTACCTTTTTTTTTTTTGCTTTCAAATGTACATACATAGGCCAATTCGAGCATTTTAGAATTATTTCTTAGAATTAACTGACTAGTCCATAATACAAGTGTTTATATTCCTTTTGTAGTCATATAAGCACTACAGAATATATTAATGCAAACAGACTAAAACTCATGTTAGAATTTCATAATTGTAGTGGTTGAATCGTATTGGCCTAATTATAGAAGTCTCTAATTGTAATGATTTAATATCATCTAACAGGCTATGAAATCTTGAGCTAGTCATTTTAGGATTATTTCCCAGGAATAACAAACGATTTCCACAAACAAATACTATTTTATATATTATATAGATAGTCAACATTCATGTTTAAATTCATAACCTTGAATTTTAGTAAAAAGAGTCTGGCTTTTGGAAACATCTAATATAACTAGCTATGAAAATTTGGACTTTGGAATTGACTGCATTGGAATACATTTTCACAACTGTCCACTGTTAACACAATTGGACTATATTCCAATAGTCCATTTCCAGCTCCAAGATTCTATCATTCTGTGCTTCTAAAAAGTTATTACTGACTCAAGTTACTAACAAAGTCCAGTATAATTTTTTATGCAGCTAAATCAAAGTGTCAGCTGATCAAAGTGTCAGCATTAAGAGATTAGAGTCTCTGAGATTTTTTCCCATTCCTTTGAATGTTTCCTTGTTACTACAAAACATCTCTCTTTTTTTTTTTGCATAGGGATATTAAGTAGCAAATTATCTAATCCTTTAACTAAAAACAAAAAGAAATAATGACTTTTCAGAGAACATGTTTCTCCCACAGCCACACAGTGAAGTTAGAGACCAACAAAACAAAGCAAAGAACTAGGCACAAAAGGGGAGGCCTTCTGTTGAATAGTGCCCAAGTTGGGACAAATTTGTTTACTAAAAATGGAGGCTAATAAGAGCATTGATGGATGTTTGGAATTACACAGACATGGTTTTGAATCCTAGCTTATTATCCACATGCCTTGGGAGAATCCCTTCAGAACTCTAAACTCCATTTTCTTCTTGGGCTATCAGCATCAGTATCATAGGCTGCTAATACAATTAAGTAGGAAAATACACCAAAGGAACCTAGCCTTGAGCTTGATACATATTGATGCTCAAATATTTATTATTACTGTCTTCATCATCATTATCCTCACAGCTCTGGATCTTTTACTAACAAGGCAGTGTAAATGAAATATCATGAATGCTAATAATGTGATATCTGTATGCTTATCATTTTTATAAAAATCATTGCTAATCACATTTGCTTATAAATATGCATTGAGCAAGGACTTCCTGAGAAGTCAACAGGAGAGTTTGACTTCTCCTGTTTTGGAATTTATAGGATAAAAAAATTACTGCATATATCGAAGACCTACTACACCAATAACTCAAAGATATTGCTTAGAAGCAAAAAGGGACAGTGTGAATGAAGAGACTATTGGCAGTATCTGAATGGGAAGAATCACCACCACTGTGTTCTTTAAAAATCTCCTTGCAGAGATTAGAAAAGCCTTTTATTTACTTAAGTTTTCTGATTATTAATGTAATATAGGTAATAATTTAATATAGAGAAGCATACTTAATCCACTTGTACAATCACTCTGTGGTAATTATTGATATTAATATTTTTTGACATAGTTTATATTAGACTTTGTTTTTATAAATAGATAACTTATTTTATACAATTGATATACACACATTTCAATATATTGTTTGGTATCTTATCATGGCAATGTATCAAACTCATCTACTTAGTTATTTAGTAGTGATTATATACAGCTAATGCTTTATTATGAATAACATTCTGAAAAATATTCATTCAGATTAAATTATGTATAACTAATTATTTCTCTTAAATTCTCTCTTTCTCTCTCTCTTTTTCTTTTTAAGGCAGAGCTTCACTCACTATATTGTCAGCCCTCGGTGGAGTGTTGTGGCTTCATAGCTCACAGCAACCTCAAACTCCTGAGTTCGGGGCAATCCTCTGGCTGACTAGACAAAGAGTCAATTGTACTTAAGGCTGATTGTGTTTAAGTAAATAAAAGACTTTTCTAATCTAATATGACATTCATAATTTTTTAAAAATTATTGAAATAATAGTGTTGAGAGAGGTGGGTTTTTTTGGATCTAGGTCTGTTTTATATTTTTTCTTTTCTTTCTTCTTTTAATACATTTAAGGGGTATAAGTTGAATTCTGTTACATGTATATGTGGTGGTGAAATCTAGGCTTCTAGTGGACTCCTGGCCTGAATAGCATACATTGTACTCAGGGGTACTTTCTCATCCTTCACTCCCTCCCAAGTGCCACCCTTCTGCGTCTCCAATATCCATTACCCCACTCTGGGTGCCCTTGTGCAGCCCTTGTGAAGGGAGAACACATGGGCATGTATTTCGTTATTGTTAGAGTTATTTCACTTGAGATAATGGTCTCCAGTTTTATCCAAGTTGCTGCAGGAGACATTATTTCATTCCCATCCCTCAGCAGTACTCTGTGGTGTGAATGTGTGTGTGTGTGTGTGTGTCTGTGCATGTGTGTGTGTTCTATTTATCTACTCATTGGTGGATGGGAACTTAGGTGATTCCTTCTCTTTGTGATTGTGACTTGTGCTATAATATGCATAAAAGTACAAGGTCTCTTTTTGATAAAATCATTATTATTTTCCTTTAGGTAGATAACCAGTAGTTGGATCACAGAATCAAATACTAGATCTACTGGTAGTTGCAGGAGAACTCTCCATCGAGTTTGTAATAGTGTATATTCCCGCCAACAA
>NW_003852398.1:45933323-45938629 GCF_000181295.1 Otolemur garnettii
AGGCACCCACCACAATGCCTGGCTATTTTTTATTGCAGTGGTCATTGTTGTTTAGCAGGCCCAGGCCAGTTTCAAACACATCATCCTTGGTGTATGTGGCTGGTGCCATAACCACAGTGCTATGGGGCACCAAGCCAAAGCAAGTCTTTTGTAGGCAGCATAGAGTTGGGTCTTACTTATTCTCCATTCTGCTACTCTGTGAGTATAGATTGGATAATTTAATCCATTTACATTCAAAGTAATTATTAATAAGAATTTCTGCCATTTTGTTAATTGTTTTCTGATTATTTTCCAGTTGCTTTGTGTTTTTTCTTTCCCTATATTACTTTCTTTTCTGTATCTGTGGTTTCGTGAGTTTCTGAAGTGCTATAATTTGGCTTCTTCCTTTTTATCTTTTGTCTGTCCGTTATAGGTTTCTGTTTGGTGGTTATCCTGAGGCTTACAGAAAACATCTTGCACTCATTCATGATTATTTTAAGCTGAAAACAACTTGACTTTGATTGCATACACAAATTCTACACGTTTATCCCCCTGTTCTCCAATACTTTGTCTTTTTATAATAATGTCACAATTTACATTTTTAAAAAAATTTGCATTTTTATAAGGCTATTGCAGATTCAGTTTTTTTTTTAAATAGTTTCACCTTTTAACCTTTGCACCAGAGATATAATTGCTTTATCCACCATGACAGTATTAGAGTATCCTAGATTCACTTTTCTCAGTGAGTTTCATATTACCAGGTTACTAATGAGAACCCTCTTCCTTCAAACGTGAAGGATTTTCTTTAGAATTTTTTTAAGTCAGGTGTTGTGGTGATAAACTTTGGTTCATCTGAGAGGTCTTCATCACCACGTCATTTTTGATAGACCTGACTGCTGATGGACTGTCTTGCTAGCACATTTATTTTTCTTTCAGAATTTTGAATATAATTGTCCCACTCTTTTTTAGCTTGTAAGTTTTTTATGGGAAACTGTGCTGCTAATAATTTACTTTTCCTTGCTAGTTTCAAAACTCTTTGCTTTTGACTTTACCAGTTTGACTATAATGCCTTTGTGTGGGTCTCTGGATTCATCTTATTTGGTGCCTTTGGGCTCCTTGGATCTGGGGTTCTATTTACTTCCTTAGGCTGGAAAACTTTCTGTTATTATTTCTTTGAATATGTTTTTTGTTCCATTCTCTTTTTTCTGATACACCAGTAATGTGTATGTTTTAATGTTTGATAACAGCCCATAAGTCTCTCTCTCTCTCTCTTTTTTTTTTCTGAGACAGAGTCTTACTACGTCACCCTTGATAGAGTAGCATGGAGTCACAGCTCACACCAACTTCAAACTCTGGGGCTTAAGCGATTCTCTGGCCTCAGCCTCCCAAGTAGCTGGGACTACAGGCGCCTGCCACAATGCCCAGCTATTTTTTTGTTGTAGTGGTCATTGTTGTTTATAGCAGACCCAGGCTGGTTTTGAACCCACCAACCCAGGTGTATATGGCTGGTGCCTTAACCACTGAGCTACAGGCGCTGAGCCTCCCATATGTCTCTTAAACCATCTTTGCTTTTTTAAAGTCCTTTTTCTTTTTGCTCCTTGGATTGTGTGATTTCCAGCTTCCTGTCTTTCAGTTCACTGTTCTCTTCTTGTGCTTGATGCAGTCCACTGTTAAACCCTTCTCTTAGACCTTTTAGTTCAGTTTTACTACTCTTCTTCAGACTTTCCAATTTTTTGTCGAATTTCTCACTTTGTTTTTGCATTGCTCTCCTGACCTTGGTAAGCAGCTTGATGGCCACTGTATTGATTTCACTGTTGGGTAGATCACATATCATTACTTCACTCAGGTTGGTTTGTAGATATTTCTTTTTCCTTTATATGAAATGTATTTTCCCATTCCTACATTTTCCTTGACTCTCTGTGTTGGTTTCTGCACATTAAATAACACAACTGCCACCACTAGTCTTGTTAGACTGACCTGGCATAAGACACGTATCTCATTAATCTGTCTGGCCAGAGATTTTAAGGTGCCTCTTAAAAGTTTGCCCTTGTCCAGAGTCCAGACTATGGTTCCCTGTCCTCCTAGGTGTGTGCCAAGTCCTATCAGCATTCTGAGGTAGTGAGGGGGGAACTAGACTATCTGGATGTAGCTAGAAAGTTGGGGTGTTAGAAGTATGTCCCAATTTATTATATGACCATGGTGGAGCTGAGCACAGGGGTTTATCTTTCACTGTCAGCACTAACCCAGGGCAGTAATCTGTGGCAAATGTCTATCCTCACATTCGGGATGCACCTTCTGATCCTAGGGAGGTAGGTGCTGAAAATGGGCCTGCTATACATTTACCTCTTTGTTTTCTCTGGTCTATGGCAAGCCGGGTGTGCAAAACTCCAACAATGCCCATAGTTAAGTTCATTAAGGAGGGAGTCTCCTTAATGAACTGGGTGAGAGCTACCCAGTAAAAATAAGTAGACCTGGATTTATCACTGGGCAAGCTTGAGGAAAGACTTGTTAAGACACAAGTTCTTCTTGTGTTTTGAGACACTTATCTTCCTGATGTAAGTTTGGTGAAAAGCCAGGCCATTAAGTAGCTGCTTGGAGTGTGTTTTGTAAACCCCTTCTGGAAAGAAAAAGAGAGCTGTAAATTCCCACCCCCTGTCTGCACTGCGGTAGGAGGGTGTAGCCCTGGAAGTGTTTGTGCACCCGTTTGGAACCACTTCTTTGTTCTGTGATCTAGGATGAGTCATGTGTGTCTAGTTTCTTCTGTTCCAAGGGCTGAGGAAGAGGTTTGGGATGAAGTCCTTCCAGAGGTAACTATAGAAGCTTTAGCTCTCCATGCTTGGCATAAACCCCTTCTGGGGAAAATAAAGAAGTACTTTGTAAGAGGCCCCTTTGGTCCTCCTGGGTGATGAAGCCCTTGGAGGTACATGCACACCCATATAAAACTGCCACTCTTTGCAGTGGTCTAAGGAGATTTGTGTATACTTAGGCCCATATCCCCAGAGCTAGGATGGTCAGGATGCAAGCTCTCAGGCAGAAGCTATAAAAATTTGGGTATTTAATGTGTAGAGAAATCTCCTCCAGTAGGGCCACATAGGCCCCGCATTCTCACTGGGTCTACGCTTGGGAAGTACTGATGTGCTTCTCAGGGTGCCCGTGGGCTAATATTCATATGCTCCTTTAACTCCTTGATGCCAATTAGTTAGGACCTGAGCCATCAAGTAGCTGCTAGAAGAGTGTGTGGGAAGAAATGTGGGGGGTGAATGTATTTTCAAGCCCCTTTTCTACAGTGTTTTAGGGGAATCTAGCTCCTGAAAAAGATTTCACTCTTGCAAAAACTGCTGATATTTCTTCTGTGGTCTAGAAAGACTTACATATGTCAGTTCCCTTTGTTCCCAGAGCTAGGAAGAATAAGACACAGTTTCTCAGGTTGAAGTGGTGAAAGTTGGGGTACTTAATTAGATGTAGATAAACTCCTTTCAGGAAGGATTAACACACTAGAGTTATCTCTGGAATGAATTGGGAAGAAGACCCAGGAAGAGGTGATTTACTTTTAATACTTCAGTGGGCTAATATTTGTCTGCCTATTTAGCTACCCAATGCAGATTGGTTAGAAGCCAGGCCAAAGAGCAAGAAGGAGAGTGTGGCCCCCACCAGAGAGACAGCAGCTGTGTTTAAGTTTCCTCTCTGCACCACTTCCCAGGGATGAAGCCCAGATTACTTTCATTTCCTATAACTGCTGCTTTTTCTCCTGTGATCTGTAGAGACTTGCATGTACCTAGTCCCCTCCACCCGTACGGTTGGTGAACTCAGAGCCAGTCCATGGGGAAAGCTTAGTTATGGCTGAACATGTGAGGTCCCAATTATCCTCCCTTCCCTCCACCCAGAGGGAAGCTGGGTGTTGAGGATTCCTCTCTCAACTTTATGGCCCTGTTCCTGGGATGGGCCTGTGGCTGAGTATGTCTCAGCTTTTCCTATCCATTTGCTGTGAATGTTTCTCAGTTGTCCAAAGGGCAGGAGTTTCTCAACTAGTCTCTGACTTTCTCTCAGAGAGAAATGATTCATGAATAGACATTTATTTGGTATATCAGCGGTGGAAGGAGAATCAGGAGCTTCCTATTCTACCATGTTGCTAACACTTATCTTTTTTTCCCTTGAATGTCATATCAATTTTTCCACGTATACCTATAAGCATTGAGGATTGCATATCCTGAAACTTCAATGTTTTATGTATGTTTTGTGTCTCTGGTAGGTTAAATTATAAATATCATGTCACATAAACTTTTAAATAATTTTGCATCATGAGACACAGAGCAGCGCTGTGTGTATTGTTTATAGTATTTGTAGTAGCTCAATGAACATGGAGAAGTTGGAGAGTGAAGACAATTCAGAAGGAGAGGGAATTAATTGGACGTATTTAAATTATCTTATCTTTGTGAGGTAGGGTGACTGTTGCCAGGGGTAGAGTGCAATGGCATCACTGTAGCTCACTGTAACCTCAAATTGCTGGGGTTACCAAAGCCTACTGTCTCAGCCTCCTGAGCACCCAGGACTACAGGCACCAACCACTACCGACTATTAATTTTTTTTTTTTTGTAGCAATGAGTCTCACTATGTTACCTAGACTAGTTTTGAACTCTTGAGCTCAAGCAATCCTCCTGCCTCAGCCTCCAATTGTGATAGAATTATAGGTGTGAGCCACTGTGCCTAGCATAGGACATACTTAAATGGGGATATTTAAATACTCAACAATACAACAAAGTAAGATGATATTTCTGATTTGATTATTTTGGCAAAATTAGACAGAGTCTTAAAAGATACTTTTCCGACATTAGTGTTCTTCTTAGCGAGAAATAATGTTTCTTCTGGTGGTGAAGAGGCCCTAAATGTATAGATAAAATCTAAACCCAGAAAAATAAATGAAATAACCAGCAGGAGAATATAGAGATAAGAGAAAGTCTAGAATGTAGGCCTTGTAACTTGCAAATTTTGTTGTGTATATAAATAAAGAGAAGCCAGGAATGTACAGAAGGAATAGCCGCAGGAGTAGAAAGGCTTAGGGAAGCCACATACCATGAAATAGTCACAAAATATTCTCTACATGTCAGCCACCTCCTTGTAAAATTTTGCAATGAATATTTTGTAAATAAAGGTGCATTTAGCTACAATTTTCCATTCTCCCCTATGTATGGCAACTGGATGGGCAACCTTTGGAGTACACTGTATTTTAAGAAAAATAGTGCAACCAAGTCAAGTGCTGCTGAGAATCTGAACATGAGTAAAAAACCCAATGGGATTTGGAAAAGTGGAGGTCACTGACAAGAAAAGTT
>NW_003852398.1:45939044-45941626 GCF_000181295.1 Otolemur garnettii
CTTCTACATAGCTGCACATAGCCGAGGTGTTATCTAAAAATGCCAGTTGTAAGCGTGTGAAAGTGTAAGACTCAGTAGAAGTGAGTGATAAAGATCAAAGTAGAAACGGTACTGTTAACAATGTGCATACCTTTCTCACTGTCCCAGGAGAAATCACAGAAGCATCGAGGATAATCGTGAGGCAACACTAAGCAGACTTCAGGGCTACAGGCTAAGCGTAAGCAAAACAAATGTCTATTATATCAAGATAACGTAAGGTACGGTGGACACAGAACAGATGCAAAAGAAATTCACTTTGTTTCAGGAAATGTGGCAACTGTACCTATTCAAATAATCAGGCCAAAATCTTTCTGAAAACATAATTCATGAAATATATATTTCCTCACATTTGCTAACATTTTGTGTAACCTAGACCTGTCCTTTTGTGGTTTCAAAAATTCTAACAAATTCCCCTCTTACTAATAATGCCACTGAGCAGAGTGTATGTGTATACCAAATAAAAATTAAATGAGTGAAAGATAGTGTAGAAATTTGCATGTGTGAAAGCATTTAAACCAAACCATGGCATATAGCAGACACTTGATAATATGCTAACTGAATCTAAACATTTACCACAAGGGAAATAAGCCAAGGAAATAAGGGACTATGACATATGAGTATTTGTAAGCTTACATGAATAGGATCTTACTTTAAAATTTTTCATTTGATTTTGGTTAATCTGATTAGTTAGAAGACCAAACATTAAGTAAATATCTCATAGCATCTTAAAATTGGGATGTGAAAATTGAATCAACACAGAGGGACTTTTCACAGATAAAAATGAATTCATTTTTGAGCATATGTAATATTGTTCTTGCTTAGGCTAAATACCAGGTAATATATACTTGTCTGATTTATGGACTTTGTTATAGAAATAGCACTTTATTCTGTATTTTAAACGGAGCCTTATAGAAATAGGAGTTAAACTGAGAATTGTTAGTCCCCATAAACTACTGATTTCACTTTGAGATAAAAATTTGCCTTGACGAAAATGAGTGATAGAGCTTCTTTATAAATTACTTATTAGAATTTAGAATTAGAAGCAGCTTTGGCTGTCACTAAAATTTTATGAATGAAGCTAATACATACGAAAATTTTATGTAATATATACTTACCTTAAATATATATTTTCAACTCTTAAAAAACATAATAAGAATTAAAGATAGAGTTTTAATGGAATATCTCTTTTCTGCTTCTATGTTTTCTTCCAATCTACTTTAACACATTGCTAACTAGTCATGAGTTACCCAATAATGTGGTTAGTTTCTGTGTATAATTGCTGGTCAATAATGTGCTAAGATGTCAGAGGCACTAAGTGATTCTATACTATAAACAGCTAAGAGATGAGGCGGGAGAAATAATAAAAGAAGCCGAATTTGGAAGAACTGGAAATTGAGACTGGGAGAAATGAAACAGGGATAAGTGATTGCTTTTGTATCAGAGATTATTTTGTTCTAAACACTGCACTTTCATTGCTATGATATAACCTATATTATGTCATTTGATTATGGGTTACTTTAATCCTAATTTACCAAAATATGACTATGATGAATTATTTTGCTAAATTTTTATATTTTAAAAAGGTAATAGAAAAGCTTACACATTATGTAGGCCATGAGTTCACCTGGTAATTTCGATGCATTTGAGAAGACTGAGAGGAAGAGAGGTCAGGATGGGTGAAAGGTCTTGGGCATTAGCTCTCTCGCGCTCAGGAATGTTCAAGGAGTCCTTCTAAAGTAGGAGATAATATATCCATTACTCAGAGGATACAATGTAAAGACATTAGATGTAGTTTGATTTTTTTTAAAAAGTGTGAAAAGCAAGTAACAAATCTTTAAATTTTCACACTTTCAAAATGTTAGAACAAGTTGTATTCTGAGGTATGAAGCCACACCATTTCGTAGACATCTCTTATTGTTTTGCATGTTAGTAATGAAGCCTGGAGATAAAACACATGACTGAGAAATCACTGTAGACCAATTCTGTAGTCACAGAGGTTATGAATAATTGAGCACACAACACTTGAGTTTTCTGTCTTGCAGCTGCCAACCTGCTGTGACAAACTGATGACACCTCTTTGAAGTTATCACTTCATTGGCATTCAGTTCAGCTAAAACTTTCCTAGGGTGCCCTATGTTCTCCCTTAAACTCATACAGAGAGAGGAGGCACCTGATTATAAATGAAAGAGCTGAAGGATCTGCTTTAGATGTGACAATATGAAAAGAATGTTTGTGGAAAGTGGTTATTTTAGACAGCAACCTCTAGGGCAAATTCCAACAAAATTCACTCTACCACTTACAATTAGAGGTAAAGTCTTTTTAAACAAAGTTAAGTGACCAGAGATTTGGATCTCTTAAAGGAATTTAAGGCATTTTCCCATAATTTTAGAGAAGTTTGATCACTTTTTATAATTGTAGGGAAGTACAATGGGAAAAATCACATATTCTACTTACAATTTCCTCTACTTTGAATAAAATCTTAGGATATTGCAAATTAAAAAGAAAATTCAAACTTGAAAGATTTGGCATAGTATATCTAAAAA
>NW_003852398.1:45946452-45949863 GCF_000181295.1 Otolemur garnettii
CAACATTCAGCCTCCTGCTCCTATCCAAGCAGTCTTAGGCTCCCTTTCATTAGAAACTCATCACACTGATCATTTCTTCCCAAAACATTTTCTTCAGTTTTCTGGACCACTCCAATTCACCTTATAAAACTCCCATGCACCTATAGTCACCCCCACCCCCAAACCCTTACTCTTCTCATCAGTTTTCATGGCAGTCTCTAGACAGGGCTACTCATTCCTTTCAAGTCTCTCAAAACTTTGTCTTAAAAGACTGATCTGTCCTATTCTGATTTTGCTTTTCAAGGTCAATAACATTATCTTCCCTCCTCTTTGGGCCATAATTATTTCAACATTGATACATGGCATCATGCAGTGATGATAAGGAGTTGATCATAGGGGTTCAGAATCTAAGAGACGCCAAATCTTCCTATATTTCCAAGAGAATTCTGCACATTGTCTCCTTGAAGCTGCTAGGAGAAATGTGCCTTCTCTTGTGGCACGTAGCTTGGAAGTGTGTGTGTAGTTGCTAACATTGTTTTGTATCTGACCATTTGGGGTATCATTTAAAACTGAGACACCTTATTTAGAGAAGTAAGGTGTTCCCAAGCAAAAGAGTTATAGAGAAAACACCCTGTCTTTCCCACATACCAAGAGTGCAATATGAAGGTGTGTAAAGATCTCAGTGTGTATCAAGTGGGCAGAAAGTTAGAACAAGTGTATGTGCGGTGTCTTTCTGGCAAGGAGATGTACGTCAGAGGGAGATGAGCTGGCCTGTCATTGGGAGTGATTAGAAGAAGAAATGTTTACATCTCACTGGCTGGATTACCCGCCATAGTTGGCACACATTTGAGGCCCAATTCAGAGCCAAGACTAATATGTGCAGTGGATTGGTAAGGAAAGACCACCGTCTCTGGGTTGACAGCTCTATGCAAAGCACAGACTGGAAGTAAAGTTCAAGTTATCTTGTCCCCTATTCTGGGCAGCAATGTGTGATTATGCAATAATATTTTTCTTTTGAATTTATTTAAAATGAGTATCTGTCAACATACTGAGAAAACTGTAATTTATTCCTACAATGCTTTTAATAATTTAGGATAATATTTAAAAACAGAGTCAAGCACTTAAAACATTTTGGGCTGGTGTCACAAAGTAGACATCCCTCATAAAGCCACACATGACTAGCTGCTTGGATGAAAACAAAGCATTCATATCAACGCTCTGCTGCATGTGTTTCTAAGACAAGAATTCATTTGAAGTTAATACTTACTAGAGAGGCATTCTTACACATGTACTTAAAAAATTGATTACTGGGTCCATTTATATCTTGGAGTAGAAGGGCTAGCATGATTTTCATATCTGAGGGATGCTGGCTTATTCTTTATGTTTAAATATACCAACCCCGGAATCTTTATTACCATGAGACCTATCGGTCATCTTAATAAAAGTTGGGCCCATTTCAGTCAAAGTATGTTATGATATTTATATCAAATTCTATGGAAGCTTTGTCTTGATATCTTCTAAGATCTTTATAAATTCTGATTCTAATGACTATGAGAAATTACATTAGAGGACACTGGGTAAATTTTAAGTGTTTGTCATCAGCTTCTGTATATTTTTGGAATAATTCACCAAAGAATTTAAAACAAAATTACATATTATGGTATGTCCCCTTTTCTTATAATATTGCCACTACTTTTTCTTTAAGTATAGATAGTATTAAGTGCAGGAAGTATTTAATATTATAGTAGCATTTATCCAACATTATGTTATTTATAATCCTTTTTTGCAATATTTTTTTTTCATTAATGTATTACAAAGCAAACACTAGAATAAGTACTACCTACATCAAGACCGAATATTACTAAGTCCTCGGAGCTACCTCCTGCCAGATGTTACTTCTTCCTTCCATCACAGTCATGGTAACCACTGTTCTGACTTCGGGCATGTTAGTTTTGCCTACTTTTTGAACTACGTGTAAGTAGAATCATAGGATGTGCTCTTCTGTGTAGTTCATTTTGCTCAATGTTATGTTTTTAAGACTCAACCATGCGTGCAGCTTGAAATTCATTCTTTTACATATTCCCTTATATAGCTACATAATTATTTATTATCTTATTTTGTTTTAAATAATGCTGGTAAAGACATTCTTGTACACTCTTCTTGCTGTTCATATGTATATGTCACTCTTAAGTAGTAAGGAGTAAAATCCTTATCTTATAGGCTTGGTGTATCTTTAAGAAAGTTGTTTACTCATCTATATTATTACCTCTATATGAGAGTACTTATTGCTCCACAACCTTGACATTTGTCAATTTTGTTGTTGTTATTATTTTTTTTTTTTGAGACAATGTCTCTTTTGTTGCCCCAGGTTAGAGCGTCATGCTATCAGCCTAGCTCACATCAAACTCAGACTCTTGGGTTCAAGCTATCCTTCTGCCTCAGCCTCCCGTGTACAGCACCTGCCATGATGCCCAGCCAATTTTTCTACTTTTTGATAGAGATGGGGTTTACTCTTCTTCAGGCTCATCTTGAACTCTCAAGCCAGGGATTTACCTGCCTTGGCTTCTTTGGCTGCTAAGATTACAGGTGTGAGCCACCGTCCCTGGCCCAAATGTTTGTCTATTTTGATTTGGACACGTTCACATCATTGGGTAGTGCTTCCTAAATACCAGATGGAGTGTTTAAAATAAATTTAGAGGCCTTTAGGTTATTCTTGCCTATGAGGTACAGGTTCAAGAGTCTTGTCATTTTTCTACTGAGATTTAATCAGGAAACAGGCATTTTTGTCAGTTGTACTTACTAAGAATATGCCCTCCCTGTCCACGGCTTGCCTTTTTGCTTTCCTGATGGTTCTTTTGATGAACAAGTTATTCTTGTTCTATTTAGCAATCTTTCGTTTATAGTTATTTTTTGTCTTATTTATATACATGTGCTACTACATTTCATTTGACATCTTATTCCAATCTTATAATGTACAAAAGTCTGACAATGAAGTTCATGAACTCATCCTAGGAAAAGGGCCACATACCTCATTGCTGACTGTCACTCTATGGCCACCTTCAAAGTACTCCCCTTGGGAGCTAAGCACTGCCTCTCAGTTGGGGGTCTGCTCCAAGTTACTATGCCATAGAAAAAGCAGTCTACATCTAGATTCTGACTGATATTTGACTGCCAATTTTGCTATTGAGGAAGGCACATTAAAATATTCTCTTATGGATATGTATGCTAATTTTCCCCCCAGATTCACCACTTATTTTGAGGTGTTTTTTCTGAGACATATATGAGTTGGCTAAAGACACAAGGTCCTCCATCCCTGTTTATTTGTGGATTTCATACAAAAAAAAAAATTCTTCAGTATAATTGAATTGCAACCATCAAAATTAGGATAATTAACATTATAATCCTTACACTCATTCAGGCTTTTCTATTCAT
>NW_003852398.1:45949883-45951572 GCF_000181295.1 Otolemur garnettii
TCTTTTGTTGCCCCAGGTTAGAGCGTCATGCTATCAGCCTAGCTCACATCAAACTCAGACTCTTGGGTTCAAGCTATCCTTCTGCCTCAGCCTCCTGTGTACAGCACCTGCCATGATGCCCAGCTAATTTTTCTACTTTTTGATAGAGATGGGGTTTACTCTTCTTCAGGCTCATCTTGAACTCTCGAGCCAGGGATTTACCTGCCTTGGCTTCTTTGGCTGCTAAGATTACAGGTGTGAGCCACCGTCCCTGGCCCAAATGTTCATCTATTTTGATTTGGACACGTTCACGTCATTGGGTAGTGCTTCCTAAAAACCAGATGGAGTGTTTAAAATAAATTTAGAGGCCTTTAGGTTATTCTTGCCTATGAGGTACAGGTTCAAGAGTCTTGCCATTTTTCTACTGAGATTTAATCAGGAAACAGGCATTTTTGTCAGTTGTACTTACTATGAATATGCCCTCCCTGTCCACGGCTTGCCTTTTTGCTTTCCTGATGGTTCTTTTGATGAACAAGTTATTCTTGTTCTATTTAGCAATCTTTCATTTATAGTTATTTTTTGTCTTATTTATATACATGTGCTACTACATTTCATTTGACATCTTATTCCAATCTTATAATGTACAAAAGTCTGACAATTAAGTTCATGAACTCATCCTAGGAAAAGGGCCACATACCTCATTGCTGACTGTCCCTCTATAGCCACCTTCAAAGTACTCCCCTTGGGAGCTAAGCACTGCCTCTCAGTTGAGGGTCTGCTCTAAGTTACTATGCCATAGAAAAAGCTGTCTACATCTAGATTCTGACTGATATTTGACTGCCAATTTTGCTATTGAGGAAGGCACATTAAAATATTCTCTTAATTTGACCGCCAATTTTGCTATTGAGGAAGGCACATTAAAATATTCTCTTATGGATATGTACGCTAATTTCCCCCCCAGATTCACCACTTATTTTGAGGTGTTTTTTCTGAGACATATATGAGTTGGCTAAAGACACAAGTTCCCCCATCCCTGTTTATTTGATTTCATACAAAAAAAAAATTCTTCAGTATAATTGAATTGCAACCATCAAAATTAGGATAATTAACATTATAATCCTTACACTCATTCAGGCTTTTCTATTCATCCTAATAATGCCCTTTATTGCAAATAAGCAAACAAATAAAAAAATTTCAGAATCATGCATTGAGCTTGACTACAGTTTTTGTTTTTTTTTTAATTCTAGTTTCATTTTGTCTGGAAAGTTCCTTCCTCTATTTTTGACAGTGATAATCTTGACACTTCAGAAGATTCTAGGGCAGTTATTTTGTCCAATGTCCCCTAATTTGGGCTTGCCAAATGTTTCCTTATGATGAAACTTAGGTTGCACAACTTTTATAGAAACACCACAAAGAGAAATCAAGTTTCTCCTATTGCAGTCCATCATGTGACATAAGAATGTCACTATGAAAGTTTTGAGACAGATGGTGTTATGGTCCTTTATTACACTTCTAAGAAATACAGTCCACAGTGACATCCTTTCTGATTCACCCATGCAAGTTTCAACACCAGCTTACTGGTGTTGCTGGAAAGGCTTCCTTTGTTCCCATCCAGGCAGCTCTCCTTCAGTGTCGCTGCAGAGCTGGGAAGAGAGCACTCTTGGTAGATAATTTTCTGTGATTTTAAAAGTGGTTTAAAAGAATTTCAAA
>NW_003852398.1:45951592-45955695 GCF_000181295.1 Otolemur garnettii
AAAAAAAAAATTCTTCAGTATAATTGAATTGCAACCATCAAAATTAGGATAATTAACATTATAATCCTTACACTCATTCAGGCTTTTCTATTCATCCTAATAATGCCCTTTATTGCAAATAAGCAAACAAATAAAAAAATTTCAGAATCATGCATTGAGCTTGACTACAGTTTTTTGTTTTTTGTTTTTTTTTTTTTAATTCTAGTTTCATTTCGTCTGGAAAGTTCCTTCCTCTATTTTTGACAGTGATAATCTTGACACTTCAGAAGATTCTAGGGCAGTTATTTTGTCCAATGTCCCCTAATTTGGGCTTGCCAAATGTTTCCTTATGATGAAACTTAGGTTGCACAACTTTTATAGAAACATCACAAAGAGAAATCAAGTTTCTCCTATTGCAGTCCATCATGTGACATAAGAATGTCACTATGAAAGTTTTGAGACAGATAGTGTTATGGTCTTTTATTACACTTCCAAGAAATACAGTCCTCAGTGACATCCTTTCTGATTCACCCATGCAAGTTTCAACTTACTTCACCCATGCAAGTTTCAACACCAGCTTACTGGTGTTGCTGGAAAGGCTTCCTTTGTTCCCATCCAGGCAGCTCTCCTTCAGTGTCGCTGCAGAGCTGGGAAGAGAGCACTCTTGGTAGATAATTTTCTGTGATTTTAAAAGTGGTTTAAAAGAATTTCAAAGACTTGACTGTTCACAACAGGATTTCAGGGACTTGACTTCTTCCTGTGCAACACTTTTTGATGATTTCAAGAATTTAAAAGAGGCCAACTTCACTGACAGACGAGGAGAGGCGTGGGGGTCCAGTGACTGCAGTGACTGTGGAAAACATCGCAGTTGTGAAAAAATGGTTCACGAAGACAATCAAGGACATTTAAGGACATTGAAGCAGCACTACAATTGGACCACCAACAGGGTGAAAAGTTCTGCATGATTGATTACCTTAGAGTCAGGAGAGTTTCATCCTGATGGGGGCCTCATGCTTTGACAGATGAACAAAAGTGCATCTGTGTGGAACGATGTGAAGAAATGTTTCTGACATTGTGTTTCTGCATGTGTTTCTGACATTGTTACTGGTGATGAAACCTGAATTTCCAAGGTTGATCCAGAGAATAAGTGTTAGTCAACAGTGGGGTTATTTTTTCCTGATAAAAATTCACCAACAAAAGTGAAGTGGCCCTGAAGTGTTGGAAAGAACATGGCAGCAACTTTCTTCTCCCCAACTTGTCGTGTCACAGCTGCTCCTCTGGACTGTCACTGCTCAGTGGTACACGACACTGAGCCTACCAAAGATTTTCAGGAGCATCAAGAACAGCAGCCAAGGACAGGATTGTGGGGACCATCTTGCACCATGACAATGCATCTGCCCACACAGCCACCATCACCATTCAGTTCCTGGAGTCCACAGAGGTGAAACTTAGGACTCATCCACCCTACTGTCCTGGCCTAACCCCATGGGATTCTTTCCTGTTCCTCACAGTAAAAAACTGCACTCCAGAAGAAGGTTCTCCATCCCTGAAGAAGCTGTTCATACCCACAGTGAGTTTATAGCCCATGAAGAAAATGAGTGGAAAGAGTGTTTCCAAAAATGGCTGACAAGAATGCAAAAGTGCATAGAATGCCATGGCAATTATCTTGAGAAAATAATCAAAACGGTTTCTTAATTTTTGTGTATCTTAACACCTTTATAGTGTTCCTCATATGACTCCAAATTGTTCTGTTACTCGTGATGTTCACTTTGGTTGCTAATGAAGGTGGTGTCTCCCAGGCTTCTCCACTTTATAATGAAGAAGCATTTTCCAGAGATATGTGAACATATATATCCCCTATAGAGACTACGTGAGCAGTCTGTTTCTTGTCCAGTTTCAATGTATTATTTTACTGATGTCAGTACTGATTCAGTCTCTAGATTCATTGACTCATTATTTATCAATTATTTGTTTTGATGTTCACAGTATTCCTCATGTGTCCAGGGAAAGCCCCTTCACGTAGGTTCCTCTGTCCTTTACACGTGTCCATATACAATTTTTGAGTACTATGTTATGTTCAGGCACCAGAAGGATTTCCAGGATCAGCTTGTACTTTCCCTGCTCAAGCCCCAGATTTAGCCTTCTCCAAGGAGCACCAATAGTTTTAGCTGAGAATGGTATTTAGAAAAAGAGATATAGGTGCTAGATGTGGTTTTTGATATGGAATGTTATGGTCTTTGTCTTTCTCAGGAGACAGAACTAAGAAGCGTCTGTATGTAACTTCTGTGTGTCTATATCTCTTTACCCACCTGTATATATTGAAAACCATGATTTAACTGATACTTCAAATTCACCATTTGATTTATTCTATTTTTCTCTCTTTCTGTGTTTGTAATCTTCTGCAACACTAGGAATTATGGTTTCTGTTACCCTTCAAATGTTTGTTTAGCTGATCAGGGTCTTTTATCTGTAATAGGTCTCCTTTTATCTGTAACAGGGCACGACTTCTCCGCCTTAGTGCTGAGAATCTTCCCTGTACTAGTTCACCTTGGGTGGACTCTGACCACTGTCGTGCAGCTGTCCCAATCACAGAGCTGTGTCCATCTTCACCTTGCAGGATTGGACTCTGAGATGCCACATTGTTATTTTTTCCAATTAGATGTGGAGTAAAAACTCCACCTGGTCTCTGATAATGGCCACTCTGACGACAGACGTCCACCACATGCTCAGGCATTGACACCTACATCTGTCTGGATTTTTACATAGATATTTTCTTCACCTGGCTTGGCTCAAATATCTATTCTAGGTCATGGCATAGATGTGCTTGTCTCTATCTAATGACATTGGACTGAATTATTTAAGGGAAGGGGAAAGGAAAAAAAAGAATGATTCATCACTTTTAAACCATGTTCATACATGCATATTCATATCCATTCTTCCTCTCTTTTTCTTTTCTCATTTTCTCAGTCAGACAGTTCCTTAAAATGTTGAGTCCACCTACCTTCAACTTGTGCACTTATTCTTAGTCATTGTAAATAAACCAAAAAAAATTATCTGCAACAATATAACTAAAGTGTATTAAATTCTAGGTAAGTATACAAAATATAAACCACCAATAATTATTTTTCATCATTCGGTTTTATTTAGATTTACCGTCATTGTTACCATTTTTGTTTCTCTTCTGAAATCTCGTATCGCTCATCTTCCATCTGAGATCCTGTATATTTATTCTGACAAGGTATTTTTCTTTCCAATAGTAGGTTCTACTAACAATGATTCTTTTGGAATTTGTTTATCTGAAAATAGAATTGTTTTTGCTCTAATTTTCTATGTCATTTTTGCTGTAAAAAGAATTCTGGTTGGCAATTAGTTCCTTTCACTGCTTTGAAAATATCATTCAGCTGTCTTCTGTTTTCCACTCCAGCTACAGAGAAGTCAAGTTTTAACTGTCACACATTAGAAGGTAATCCTTAGACATTTTTAACCTCCCCATTTTCTTTAGTTTTCACCAGTCACTAATGTGATTTGGTGTGGACTTTCTTTTGTGTTAAATCATGAAGTATGAACTGTCCAATTTCTTAAGCACTAAACTTGACACTTGGTATCTTTGACCTTTGACATTTCACTTTGACACTTTTTTTTATTGTCTATTTTTTCTTTGTGTATGCGTGAGAGGTACATTCTCATCCTTTCAAACACATGTTTTGGCTTGTAGTTATCTTTCAAAGAAGTATTTTTAGAGCAATTTTGTGAAATTTTGGATAAACAAAGAACTCCTCTTATTTTTGAATATGAGTTCTGCTGTGGAACCAATGCAGCTCAGCCAGCTCAAAATATCAATGAAGTGTTTGGAAAGGATGTGGCTGATGAATGCACACTACATGGATGGTTTGAGAAGTTTTGTTGGTGATTCTAATCTTAAAAATTAGCCTTATGGGTGACTTGAGACCAAGGTGGATAATGATGAGCTCAAAGCTGTAGTGGGAGTGAACCCATCTCAACCCTACGTAGGAATTAGCAGACAGGTTTGATGTTACCATCCCAATAAGATTAGAACATTGGAAACACATCAGCAAGGTGAAGAAGCTGGATAGATGGGCTCCATATGAATTAAATGAGTGTGA
>NW_003852398.1:45956846-45958648 GCF_000181295.1 Otolemur garnettii
AGTTCTATGCTGGACTGTAAGAGCATATACTTCACCCCGGGTTTCCTGACTCTGCTTTACAGAAACGGTAGATACTTTCAAAAGAAAGCAACTCTACATTCCAAGTTTTCCTCAGTGGACCTCTATTCTTTCCCAAATTCTGGTGTGGTAAATTTAAACTATTTTTTCTACTCTGCAGTGTTTTGAGAACACATGATTCCCTACCCCACACACTGCCCTCACCACTGCCAAGTTTTCTAGTTATCCTTATGAAAGTTTTGGTCCAAATTACCTAATCTATCTTACTGGAGCAGAGGTGCCTTCAGCATTTTAAATTATTTTTATATTGCTTAAATGTCATTTGTCCTCTTCCTACTTTGAATTTCTGATACATTATGCATATTACATTTGTTATACTATATTATAAAACATATCTCCAATGCCAATGCAAGGCATTATCACATAAAGAAGCAATCAAAGTTATTTCTTCATTTTTAAGAATTACACCTGTGAATAGCTACTGTACTCCAGCCTGGACAACACAGTGAGATCCTATCTCTAAACAAACAAACACACACCACAAAAGGATGGTGGTGTACATTTTTTAAATGAAAATAGAGGGTACATTTTTTAAATGAAAATTCATTGTATTTCTAATTGACAGAAAATCTGTTAATTAGAAGTATTCATCAGAGGCAGCCTGATATGAGTATATATTAACTTTAATTCTTACTGCTTATTAGATGGATGAATTGGGGCAAGTTTTCATTTATATGTATTTCATTTTTCTCATAAATAGTATGTGATAATAATACTTGTCTTGCTGGGTAGTTGTTCATATTTAAATAATGTTGCCACAAAACAAATAGCTAATAAATTAAAATTCCTTTCTCTCTCTTTTTTTTTTCCCCAAGAGTAGAGGGCTGTTGCCTTTTTCCTTTGTAGTTATTTGTCCATATATTATACTTATTAAAAGAATGAGTACAGATTTCTACTTGAGGTGTCATCTCAAAAGAAAGTGCAATTTGTTGCTTATCTAAATGACCCATTAGAGGAAAAAAGTACATGAACATTTCTGGATGTGGTTTTAAGATAATTCTGCCATTGTTATATCTTAGAAAGTAAAAATGAATTATATGTACATCTATTCACTAGTTATAGTTTTTCTTCTCAGGGTATATAAATATCAACAACAGAAATGGCTACTACAACTTCCTTTCTTTCCCTTTTTTAATTTACTGTATATAAACTGCTTTATAACAGCCACTTTTACTTGCAAGGTATCCATTATTTTATGAAGGCATATTCTTCATGGAAAAAGAAAAAGAGGAAGTTTGTATGTAACAAGTACTCAAACTCTTATATATTTAAGAGTAAATTTTGTCAATATATCCATTTTTAAAGGAAAATTCATGACAGGTTATAAAACGGTGTGTGTGTGCGTGCACAACAATGAGAGTGATATAGATACATATGTTTATATATTTAGATTTTAGAAACTTTAATTCAGTGCATAGTAGTGTCAGACAAATCCTTTGTAGAATTTGAATGATGTTTCTCACAAAACATTATTTATTAGAAGTTTAAAAATAATAACATTATTATTTATGCGAAGTTTGAAAATATTTCAACAAAATACCTCTGTTTACTTTCTATCATTATATATTTTTGTATTTTAGACAGTTCTGTAAACTATTTGGAAACATTACTAATTACAGAGATTCTTAGCTTCTTACGAAAAAATAAACATATGACTACACGTTTGAATAGCAACATAAACAACAAAATACTTTCTATGACAACTAATCACACAAAAATATGAA
>NW_003852398.1:45958668-45969259 GCF_000181295.1 Otolemur garnettii
CTTCTTACGAAAAAATAAACATATGACTACACGTTTGAATAGCAACATAAACAACAAAATACTTTCTATGACAACTAATCACACAAAAATATGAATATATGTTGAGTACTAATTGTATACCAGGCACTAACAGCACTTTTACATGTATTATATCACTTGATTTCCAATACGAATCTGAAATATCTGAGTTGTGAGCTGTCCAATAAATAGGCAATAAATAAATACTAACAACTCCCAGGTGTGGCTATTTTTAAAATTGTAACTGCCCTAGCTCTGTTTTTCTGTTGTTGTTTTTGTTGTTAAAGTCAGTCACATGCCACCTAGTGATATTATAAAGAAATGCAACTTATTTATTTCTATACATTTTCCTAGGGTGGTTATTTTTCTTCTAACAACCTTCCCTTTCTTTGTCTCTTTCTTTCTCCCTTTCTCTCTCTTTTTCTACAGGTTGAAAGTCAGTTAATTATACGGTAGGAATGTAGTCCTTAACCATGGATGCATGCTCGCCTCAGGCAACCCTAACATCAGAAGTTTGTGCTACTAATTAACAGATAACAATCTCAGCTTTAGAACTATAAAGAAAAAGGAAGTGAGAAGGGAACAGGTCAAGGGAAAAAACTTAAGTAAGTATATTGAATGTCAATCACAGTCAGATAAAAAGAAAAGAAAATTACTTTTAACATAATGTAGTCTAATTTCACTGGATGTAGAAGGGGCATAGTTTTATATGTTGTTATAGTTGTTTCTTCAAGAAACTTTAATTATTAAACATTAAGTCTAAAAATTCTCTTGAATGGAAAGACCTTGATTTCTTTTTTTAATGTTATTCAACCACACTGTTTCTAACTATTGTTACCAAAAAAGAACATTTATCTGATTACAAGAACATTTATCTCATTGGAATAAAAAAATGTGATAACTGCAATATCCACGAAAAAAGGTAGTGAACATGCCACACGTTTTCCAGACATTCCGTTTGAACTTGAAACTGAGGTGATTCTGGATCAAGCCAGGTCATTTATCATGTAAAAGTGACATGAGTTACTGCTGTGTGCTCAAAAACAGAAACAAACTTGTAGTAATAGCCTTAGTGTACAAGATCTTGAGGTCCATTCTAAAGGACCATTATCTTCATAACATGTTACATATAATTTTTTGCATGAAACATCACCCAGGATAGTTATTTGGGAAAGTGTCTTTTCCACCCAAAATATCCCTCCAATTTTCTAACTAGACATTAAATTTTTTTTTTTTTCATTTAGAAATTAACCTTTGGGATACACAATTAAAAAGAGAGCTTACCATTCAAAGGAGCCCAGAAGAGGTGACAAGTAATAGACACATATAAGAAACGAGTGTCTGCCTACCTGTGTCACTACATTTCCTTAAGGCTCATTTCGTAGCAGGTCCTAGACTCTGAAATAGGATGAAGGATACACAGAAGGGGACATTGCCAGAAAATCATTTCTGCCTACTTGACAAATGTTCCTTTATCCCCCTTTACTAGTTAAGAACTTCAGTCTATCCAACAATTCCATCCTTTCAATTGCATCTTGAATGAAGAAAGGACTATAGGTAAAAAGCCAGCCTCTGTCTGCAAGCCGAGTGACAGAGGGAAGAATTGGGAGATGATAAGTTCATGTGACAGCTCTCAGGGTAGGCAGATAGAAGGAGAATGGCCACAGGTTGGACCACATGCCCCAGGATTTGGGGCTTATGTATGCCATGAGCCCCAGATCCTGGCTTTCAATTGATGTGGTTAAACTATATATGGCACTGTCCCCAGAATAACAATATGTACCAATCTTTAGAAGAAGGAATACATGTATAGGAGACCAGGAGGAGAGAAGCAGATCTTAATTTGATAATTAAGGGGAAAAAGTACTAATACTAATACCATGACACTGTTCATGCTATATTAATCCTCTTTCCATATTATTTTATTTCTTACAAATGTCTCCAATTCTCTCTCTGAAGTGAGCAAACATTTATACCAGCATGAGCTTCAAAAGATATTTAGCCCCTAAGAGGTAAAACATTATGTGAATTAATAAAGTATCTATGCCAATTTAATCAATAGGGAAATACTGAATTACTTAGTAAATATTTTTAAAGAATGATTTACATGAAAGGGAAATCAAGCAGTTTCTATATAATTTATAGTATTTCTATAAAGTTGAAACTTTTAATTCTACTTATTATCTCCTTTGCACACACACAAACATCATAGACACATACTTCCTTTTTCATCTTGAATTTTCTTCTAAATGTGCAGGCCTGGTATTGATGCCAAAATGAGCCCCTTTCATTTGCTGATTGAGATCTGGCTCAACAGCCAATGTTTCCTGCTGGGTTCTTACAGAGGGTGCATTCATATTTTATCCTAGTTTATTCATTATCGAACATCAGACTTTGGAAGATAAAACAAAGAGCTTGAGAACAATGCAGGGAGAACTTACGGGTTTGTTTTCATCTTCCCTCTCCAATGAAAGAATTGTCAGTACTGCTGCCCATTCCACCAATACATCATCCAGGTAATTGGAGGGGGAAGGGCAGGAATGCCAGGCGAAGCCAA
This sequence comes from Otolemur garnettii, assembly GCF_000181295.1. NCBI lineage: Eukaryota > Metazoa > Chordata > Mammalia > Primates > Galagidae > Otolemur > Otolemur garnettii. The sequence goes on from NW_003852398.1 coordinate 45,961,244, forward strand.
ATCAACCTTCTGCACCCACTGGTGCACACACTAATTTCCACATCAAAAATAGCTAATGAGAATTTGAGAATCCAGGGCATTATATCAGTTGACCTAACCTTGTAATTAAATATCAAAAATCCCCAAGCTTTCTGTGAACTTTTACAAGTTACATGGCAATAGGTCTCTACATATGCAAAACAAAAGACTTTTCCTCCTAAGAGGAAAGCATTAATGATCGCTCTGGACAAGCACTAGATTTCAGTATCAAAGACCCCAGTTTTGGTGTTAATTCTATTGGTTTAGAATTGGATAATAATGGATAATCCACATGTTTTCTTTTGTTAGAAGGAATACTACCTTCCTCTAAGGTATTTGAAAAGATAGATGAAATCATAATATGAAGACTTTTTTTTTGTATAAATGAAGTAGTATTTTATAAATGCTCAGCCTAGTCTTATTTTTATTTCAAACACTAACACTACTGCCTGCAATCACCATAAAGCAGCAAGGATAGCAACATCTTCCATTAAAATTGGCCTCCGGCAGAAATGGCTGCAAACTTGTTTTGACTTGGCAGTACCACGATAGCCCAAATAGATAGATTTTGTGTCTTACTCAACATTCCACATTAATAATGCTAATGTGTAATATTAACATTACACATTTATTCTTTGGTTTGAAACATCAGACACATCAAAGGCATCATGACATAGGCATATGGGTCTATATACCAAAGGGATGGGGATCTCTGATCCAAGAGTCTTTGTTCTTGTCCCTTCTGGACAACAGGGCTGGGTGTGGGGAGGAACCATTTGGAAAATAGGTGTAGTTATAGAAACTGAAATTGAACACCCTGATTTTATGGTAACAGAGGGATAACTATAACCTTGGGACCAGGAGAGAGCATACCTCTGATCCCAAGAGTGAACGGGTAGGTGAGGACATGTCAAAGACAACAAGGTAGAAAGACCTGTGTGACAATATCTTGAGCCAGGACAATGCATGGGAAATTTTAAAATGCTATTTCTGTGAGTTAACTCTAAGAACACTCTTGTGTGTCCTAAGTATGTAAGGTGACTATATAACGGAATCAAGAGACACCTGGTTGACACTTGGTCACAGCAGATTAGTGCTACTGCCAACAACCTTTGGTGGCTTTATATATGGGACACATGTTCTGCTCATAAGGAGTCAATTAAAAAATATAGAAAAATAACTTAGGGAAGAGGTTTCTTATTGCACATATAAATCTTTGCTTGTTCAGGGTTGAGTTATCTTGAACCGATGTCAACTTTAATAAGAAATCAGTTTAATATTTAATTAGAGACAGAGATTTAAGTTGATTTTTTTTTTAATGTGGACAAAGGAAGGTGATGATCTAATGGCATTTAAAGAGAAAGGAGTTCTGAACAATTGAAGAATTCACTACAATTGACTAAGAAGTCATTACATCTTTTCTTTGATGCTATACATAAATTTAGAAAGGTATCCATCCTTATATACACACATGTATATTTATATACATCTACACATGTGTGTACACATTCATACAGACCTATATTATTTATCATTTACTGAAATGCGGATAGGTTTTTCTTCTAAACATTTTAAATATACATCAATAACTAGAAATATTTTGCTTTATTTTCCATGTTTAAGATTAACCCAAATTTTAATGATATGTATTTTTAAAATGTCATGTTGGAAAAATATAGCCATCCAATTACTATAAAAAGAAAACCAGGGAAATGCTAAAAATAATGGATTAAAATTTTTTTTCATGCTTACAAATCAGTTTGAAAAAAATGATTTCAGCGTGTAGTATGTAGAATCATTGCTACTTTTTGGTTTTCTCTTATTTTGCAGATTGGCCTATGGATAATTTTTATATGAGGACATTATGGCATGATATCAAAGTCTTACCTCTAAGATACCATATAGCACTATATTTTTTTCTTACATTTTTCCTACTCCCTTCTCTTCTTTCTTTTTTGAGAATAGTAAGAGCAGCAGATACTTCCCAAGCCATTAATATCTTTTCTTTTATAAAATCACAAAATATTTATTAGAATAATAATGCCATAGTTTGGAATATCAATCCAGTAAACAAAAAGACCAAAAGATTAATTGTCAAAGGTTTATAGAGGAAATACTTTAAGAATTTTATAGGATTTTACTTCCTTTTCTTGGGAACATTGATTGATTCATAATCTTTTGCTTTTCAATTAAAAAAAATTCTAGACTGAATTTACAAGCAATTTTTCTCTTTTTAGAAGTTCAGCAGGCATAGAACTTATAGTTCATTGGTGGTAAAAATTTATAAATATAATGTTTGTCTATAAATTAGAAGTAAATTATATATGTACAAAATTAAGAAAATTGGGAAACAAAATTGATTAACATTGAAGGTGGATGGTACACAGTTGGGAGCACCTAAAAACAAATAAATCATGCAAAGCCAGAGACTTCTAGTTTTAATGTTATCTTATTTCTTGAAAAACATTTTTAATTAAAAAAACTTACAGATGGAATTCCTATATAGTTCTAAATAAAGTTTTTTGTATTTGTGAATATACCAGGTATTATCTTAAATTATGATAAAAATTCATGTCCCAAATCGTCTGTTCACTGAAGGGTAAGTACTTAACATATGACTCACATTATATCAACACTGTTCCTTTGGTAAGAAATGCTTTAATTTTGGCAAAAATACACACACCATTTAAGTATTTATAATACAAGGACCTAGCTGTGCCCCATATCTGATGAACAACTTCAAAGGATTTGTAAGTTACTACTCACTTTTCAGCTATCCATTCAGGTCACGTTTCTATTACTTTCTGTTACTGTTGAAATTGATGAACGATTCTATGCAAAGAAAGCCTTTCTCAAGAACTCTGGAGGTTTTCACGTCTTTCTCTTCTTTTTCTTCATTAAGGAAGTTTCTTCTGAAACCTAATGAAGCAAACATATTTAGGAGAAAAGACTAAATTCCTTACGCTTAAAACCTTTACTTGAAGATCCACAGTATAGGTCTCTTTCTTAAAAAAAAAAAAAAGTTGCTGTGAAAACTGAGCTTCTTCTAGAATAGGATAGTTTTGCACAACAGAATAAAAATAAAAACTTAGCGTAATAAAAGTATAACATTCTCGTAACTGCCATACTGCCTTTTCAGAAGAAAAATTCCTGAGGCAAAAACAAAACTCCAGGACCAAAGAGTTTAGAGTTTCTATTCTAGGTTTAGAGGAATCTTTGTAAATATGTTGTTAATCTTTTCGTTTACCCACCCAGTAATCGTCTATATCCATCTGCACATGGACATGATCACAAAATAACAAAACTCTTAAATTATGCAAATGCTCTTTCTCACACATAATTCTTTTAACATAACAAAAAATAGATTTGATTACTTAATCCTAGAAATAAGAGTTTTTGGAAATTTTCTGTTTTGGATTTAAAAAATATTGGTGCATGAAAATAATTGTCATGCTGTGGAAAATAATAAACAATTTACTTGTTCTCTTCCCCAAATCTGAACATGATTCTCCACTGTAAACCTTTATTAAGAGTTATTGGGTATAGTTTCAGGGATTTTGATTTATCTATAAATAAATAGCATTCTCTAAAATAACTTGTGCAAGGCTTCACATTGCTTACTATTGGCCACCTTCCTCAGTTCAATGGGTATTTTCAGTACCATTTCACCTGATTTTTTATAATGAAAGTGGCCTTTGCCGAATTTTGTTTTTTGAAATATTCTTGCATTACCATGTATTCATGTATTTTTAATACAGAAATATTTACATATGTATATATTTGTTATTTTGTTATTTTTGATTCAGCTCTTGATCTGTTGTCCTGGCTAGAGTATAATGTTACCATCATAACTCACTGCAGCCTCAATGCAACCTCAAACTCCTGGACTTGACCTATCTTCTTGTTTTAGCCTCCCAAGTATCTTGGACTATAGGCTTGGGCCACTGTGGTCAGTAATTTTTTTTTCCCCACCTTTAGAGACTGAGTTCTTCTTCAATATGTTGCTCAGGCTGGTCTTAACATCCTCATAATCGCCATAGTGTATTTTAAGAAGAAAACTCACTGGCCTCAAGTGATCCTCCTACTTTGGCCTTCTAAAATGCTAGTATTGTAGGTGTGAGCCACTGTGCCCAGCAGACAATTTGTTATTTTGTCTTTGTATGTAACATTACCTCATCCTTTCTCCCAACCTCCATCTATTCAAGACAAATTTATGCTTCCATCCTAGATAGCGGATGATTCCCCAAATCTATGATTCTTTCCTTCAAAGCACCTATAAGAGTGGCAATTTACATTTACTAATGAAGTTACTTGATTAAGAATCCTTCACCGTAGCAGCATACAGAAGGATAGAAAGTATCTATGTTCTGAGCTGAGTTGTGTCCTCAACAGGTTGAGGAGCGTTTGGAATAGAGAAAGATCTTAATAAATATTTACATGAATACATGAGTAAAATCTTTTTAACAAAAATCTGAGGACATGAATAATACTATTCTGAATCTCACAGTATTCTCCTCATCACACATTTTAAAGGTATCTTTAAATGTTTTTGCAGCTGATTTCCAACTTACCTTTTCCTAAAAGTTTACTTTAGAGTTTAGATATAGCTTGCTTATATTTAATATACTGCTTCCTGATGGGCATACGATAATTCACTTGGGGCTGGGACAGGTGTCAACTTAAAGGGATTTCTGGTAAAATCTGTGACAATTTGGGCTTCAATGAAGAATGGCTATAAGTGATGCAAACACAATATATAAAAGTATTTGGCTTCATGATGATACTCAATAAAAAAATTAATCCTCCCTATTCAGAACAACTGCTAAATGAACTCTTTCCTTTGAGATTTGGTAATTAAAGAAAAAAGAATATTGAATTTATTCCTCATTTAAATAGTAACTGCATTTTAGGATATTATTTAGCTTGGTTTAGTAAGGAGAAACTAAAAGAATTCTGAGAAAAAACTGGGAGGAATGATCAACTTTTATAAACCTTGATGATTATACAGATTTTGTAACAATTATCAATTTGCTTTGAGGCCATAAGACGAATAGCTGATGAGAAAGTAGGCATTGTATGGCACCAAAGTCATAATGAAGCAAAGTACTTTCTGTTTGCACAAGGAAATACTTAACCGTACAATGGTCCTTTACTTAAGACACAAAAGCGAATTAAATCCATGATATTGTGGACATTTGGGGACAATTAGAAAATTTTGAATAAGAAATGATAAGATAGCATATCAAGAAATTATTTTACATGGAATAATAATATTTTGACATGTAGGAAAATACTTAAAAAAATACATGCCAAAGATAAAAAGGAAAAGCAAAATAAAAGGCATTTTCTGATATACTTAAGTTGAGAAGTTTGTTACTAGCAATTTAGCATATCAAGTGGGGAAAAAAAATAATCCAAAAGAACAGGTTTGAGGTACAAAGAGTAAAGAAGAAAGATAATGAAAACCTAGATTTATAAAATAATGATAATAATGTCTAGAGTGGTTTAAAAAGAGGAAAATCAGATTTATAATACAATGATGAATTGAGAATATAAGTTAGGAGGAATAAAAAGAGTGATGGAAGTCTAAAGTCTTGCTACTTAAGTTGTGTTCCATGGAGTAGGAGTATCATATTTACCTAGGAGCTTATTAAAATATAGCATAAGGCCTGCCCTAGATACTGAACTAGAGTCTACCATCCAAGGGGGTCATTGAGTGTCATCCTGAACTTAGAGAACTATTGGTCTAAGAGCTAGAAGAGGATAAAGATATTGTTAATTATAGATTTCAAAGTAAAGGCTGCTTACAGAAATTTTAAATGTAGTCAAAGTCAATTCATGAATAAAAATTATTGTGTAATTTCACAAACAGAAAGGGGAGGAACATGAAAAGAAAATAATAGAAAAGTCAAGAAATGTGTGGAAAAATAAGGATGAAGCAAAATAAATAGTAAGCAGAAACATGACAGACATGTAAACTCAGATACAGAAGCATAAGCCAAGGGGCTTTAAAAATCCTCTTCAGAGGTGTTCATTGTTCCGCATCCTTCTTAGTTCAAGGTGGCACATTTAGTTAGTTCCTCTCTAAATGGTGAGCAGCAGAGAGTTCCTCAGGACTGTGGATTGTGTCTGCCTCTACTCCTGCCTGCTGGTATGAGAAGACTAGAAAACCAGGAGGAAAGGTTGGGGTTGACGTCTGAGTTCTTTTGTTGCTTTGTTTCTGAAGTCCACTTGAACCCCTTCCTTCATTTATAGCTGTTTTGTTTGGTTTAGTTTTCCAATCTCTACTCATATTTTGGGTAGTATTTTTAGTTTTTGATAGTGGTAGCGGTTGGAGACATTTTAAGCTTGCTTTAATTTTACCCCAGAATTCCAAGAATGCTTTTGGATAATTATCATGTATGTATGTATTAGTTATATACTTTTGAAATAAAGGACCACTCAAATTTAAAAACTTCAGATAAAAATCATTTGTTTCCCACCCTCTCAGGGTCAAGGATCAGGGCACAGCTAAGCTGCATGGTTCTGGTGCAGACTCCTTCAACAGGCTACTGTCAAAGCATTGGCTGGAGATATAAGCACCTAAAGCTTTCTTGGGGGATAAAGGATCCATGGCCAACCTTACTTGCCTGATGGTGGGACGAGGGCCTCAGTCCTTTATCACCTGGGTTTCTTCCTAGGGCTGCTAAGATATCAGATTTTTTTTCCCTACAATGAGTTTTGAGAAAGAGGGACAACAAATTTTTTAACCTACATTCAAAGTGGCATATAATTTCTGGCATATTCAATTTGTTAGAAGTGAGTTACTAAGTTTAATATATATTCAATGGTTAGATGAGTTAAGCAAGACCTCTTGAAGATAAGAGTATTAAAGAATTTGTGGACATAGTTTTAAAAGCACCACAATGAATATAAAGGACTATCATAGGGAAGGTGAGTAGACATTCGTATTTCTTTTACTGAGAAGAAAAATGAGAATTCAGTTATTATAGTGTGAGAATTATAAATTCCACAGATAACATTTATATTTAACACAATCCTTCAACGATTTTTTTATTATAGAAGAGATTCATGTTCAATATACTGAAAAGTATATAAAAATAGAAATAAGAAAATGTCTGTATCTTGGCCAAAATGGTATCTTTTCTGACAATTATTTTTATATGAACACATGTTGTGTGTGTCAGCAATTCTCTCCCCTTGCACTCCATACTTCTGTTCTCAGTCTGATTTCCCAATGTTTTACAACTCTACATGCCTTTACATCTAAGCCTTATTAGGCCCTAGAAAAAAAGATGGCTTCAATTAAACATAAATCTAAAAGGCATAAGAATTTTTTAAAATCAATGACTCTCCAGTGGCATTGTTTTTCATGTTAAAGAAGAGCAAATTTGAGCTGATTTGTGATGTTGGCTGACTTTTATATAAAGTGGGTTTAAAATGGCAGATTTCCTTACTTTTCATTCCAATTTGGGTTTAATTAAGATAGACCAGTCAGAAAAATAAAGCCAGAGAAAACAGCCAAAGGTAATACCTAATCACCATCTGTCATAATGCCTCTTACAACAGTGTGGGTCTTCTGGAACAGTGGGCCTGGCAGTGATTGGAGGCCTCTCGGTTATACTTTGCCCACTATTCTAAGACTTCACAGAGTCAATCTTCAGAGAAGGACCATTTATTAAGATTTTTTTATTTGCCATTAAAGTGAATCTATTTCAAGATTTGAAAGAAAATTATTTTATAGCAACTTTTATCAAGGTCTGTGAATGCCTGAATAATAGTCATAGTGAAAATACATAGATTGCCTTACTTATTTTTTTTCTCTGAGATGGGGTCTAGCTCTATTGCCCAGGCAGAGGGAGTGCAGTGGCATCATCGTAGTTCCTTGTAACATCAAACTTCTAGACTTAAATAATCCTTTTGCCTCTTAGCCTACTAAATAGCTAGGACTACAGGATCATGCCAACATGGTAGGTTAATTTTTCTTTCTTTTCTTTT